>NC_066568.1:5172717-5202717 GCF_024679095.1 Eriocheir sinensis
AGAGACTAAGAAGAAAAAATAACAATAGGAAAAGAAACAAAAGAATAAAGAACGAAAAACAGGGAGAGCGAAAAGAAGGAGACGAAAGAGAGAACTGAGGAAAGGAAGGAGAAGAGGGAGGGAAGAAGAGGGAGGGAGAAAAGGAGGGAGTGAGAAAGAGGGAGGGACAACGTGGGAAAGTATTAGGGTAAGAGGGAGAGGGAAGGAGGAAAGGAGGGACGGAGGAAAATTGAGGTGACAAATCAAATAGGGAGGAAAGATATGATGGAAGGGAAGAGAAGGAGGAGGAAAGGAATGAAAGACAGAAGGAAGGAGAGAAGAGAAGAAACAGAAGGCCTTATAAGAAGACAGCGGAAATATAAAGACAAACTAAGAAGAAAATGAAGGATGAAATAAAGACAATGAAAAAAAGATTAGATAAATAAAGGACATAAATTACTAAAGACAAAAAAAAAAAGAATTATTGACAAAAAGAAGAGATTTAAGTAAAGAAGAAAAGTGCATTGACGAAAAAAAAATATAGACGAAAAAGAATAAGGAAAATAAAGAAAAATAATAATGACACAAAGGAATTATATGCATTAAGTAAAAAAAAAATAAACAGATCGCAAATAAAAAAAAGCAAGGACGAAAAAACGTACAAAAAAATACTGAATGAAAAACAGAAATGAAGGAATATTTTTTTGTAATGAGAAAAAATATAAACAAATAAAACCGACACTACAAAATTAAATGATGAAAATAATTAAATGACAAGAAGTAGAAACAAATAAAGGTAATTAGCAAAACAAAATATAAAAATAACAAAAGAAACCAATACAATAAAAAATGAAAGTACAATAAAATAAATGATGACATGAAAAACACATGATGGAAATAGATAAAACAATTGGAGTATAAAAATAATCATATCTCAGTTAGTGATGAAGAGAAAGAAAGAGGAGCTGAGAGAGGAGTAAAATCAATTCAGTCTTGGGGAAATTGAATGAAAATAAAACGAATGATGGAAATAGATAAAACAATTGGAGTATAAAACTAATCATATCTCAGTTAGTGATGAAGAGAAAGAAAGAGGAGCTGAAAGAGGAGTAAAACCAATTGAGTCTTACGGGAATTGAATGAAAAGAGAAAGAGGAAGCAGGAGGCAAAAAAAAAGTTTACTCTTGACTAAACAATTTCCTCTTAAAGTTGGGGGAAGGTTCAAGTCTGCGGGTAAGGAATTAATGAAGGAAAACTTAAAATTGACTTAAGAGAGAGAGAGAGAGAGAGAGAGAGAGAGAGAGAGAGAGAGAGAGAAGGTGGAGGAAGAGAATGGTAAGAAAGACAACGAGGAAGAAAAAAAAGAGGGATGGAAGAAAAGGAAGGAAGAAAGGGAGGTGGGAAGGAAGGAGAGAATAGGGAGAGAGAGAGAGAGAGAGAGAGAGAGAGAGAGAATAGGAAAGGAAAAGAGAGGGGAGAGACACCAAGGAAATAATGAGAAGAATTAAGGAAAGAATTAAAGGAAAGAAATTGAAAAAAGATTCAATGACTGAAAGAATTGACGATTGAAAGGGATGTTGAGAAAAAGGGAGAAAATGAGAATTGAAAAGACTGAAATACTTAAAAAAAACGCCTCGAAAAAGAAAAGAGGAAAAATGAATGGAAAGGAAGGAGAGTGAGAGAAAATTAAGGGATTGGAGGAAAGATCGTAAAGGGAAAAGACTGAAAAAGAGAGATTAAAGAGGGGGATGACAAAGAGGAGGAGGAGGAAGAGGAAGAAAGGGAAGAGGAAAAGAAGAAACAGAGAGGTGGGAAAAGAAGGAAAGACAAAAGAAAGAAAATATGAAAGAAAATAAGAAAAGATGAAAGGAAGGAAAGATGGAAAGGCAGGAGGAGGAAACGAAGATTGAAAAAATAATCAATTGAACGCAAGAAAAGAAAAGTGTAGAAATGTGTAACAGGAAAATGTATAGAGATAAAAATACAAGAAGATAACACTGAAAAAATATTAAAATGAAGCGAAAAAAAAAGTTGCAATGAAGGGAAATACTAAATAGTTTCCCAAATAAGAAAAGTAAAGAAGAAAAAGACAGAAAATTAAAAAAAGAAAAGTGCATTGACGGAAAAAAGTAGAGAAGAAAAAAAATATAATAACAACACTAAGGAAATCTATGCATTAAGTGAAAAAAATGAAACAGATCGCAAATAAAAAAAATGTGTGGACAAAAAAACTTACAAAAGGAAAAAAAATACTGAGTCTAAAACAGAAATGAAGGAATATTTTTTTGTAATGAGGGGAAAAAATTATAATTGAAGGAAGAATTTAAAATAGTTTCCCTCATAATCTGCGTCGAGAAAAGCAGCTGAGAATAAAGACTTCCCGGTAATTGCAGGTAAAGGCTTAATGAGACTCTCTGCATTCAGGTGAGAGAGAGAGAGAGAGAGAATATAAGTATGTCGTTTAGCAAAGTCTTTCTTACATTCTTACGAGATTATTATGTAGTTTCTCTCTCTCTCTCTCTCTCTTTTTCCCATTTCACATTCCATCCTTAACCTCTCCTGCCTCCTCCTCATCCTCCTCCTCCTCCTCCTCCTCCTCCTCCTCCTCCTCCTCCTCTTTAAACCGTGACGTCGATCTAATTAATTTTAAAGAATTTTCCTGACCACCAAAAAGACGCAATGCCTGGAAAATCGCTTTGAGAGAGAGAGAGAGAGAGAGAGAGAGAGAGAGAGAGAGAGAGAGAGAGAGAGAGACGTTTGTATATTTTTATTTATGTTTTCTCTCCCACCTCCCTTCCTCCTCCTCCTCCTCCTCCTCCTCCTCCTCCGTCGACCACATCTTCAGGTATTCTCCACATGCATATTACATGAAGACAAGGCAAGGGGAGAGAGAGAGAGAGAGAGAGAGAGAGATATTAGGTTCATTCATCTATATAAAAACGAACTTGCAATACACTTCCATTTCGATCACCTTTAAATCTCTCTCTCTCTCTCTTGTCTTCTTTCTTTCTTTCTTCACTCCTCTTCTTTCCTTCCTTCTCTCCTCTCCGTTCTTATTTCTCCTCTTTCCTTTTTCCTTCACTTCCTTCCTTCCTCTTCTTTCTTCCTCTTCCTTTCTCTCCTCTCTTTCCTTTCCTTATTTTTTCCTTCCTCTCTTCCTTCCTATCAATCTTTCTTCCTCTTCCTTTCTTTCCCTTTCTTTTCCCTTTGTCTCATCATCTCTCTCTTTCCAACAAAGTATAGATTCCTAAACCAAACACACCTTCATTTGTTTATATAAAGGTAAGGAGGGTTGGGCTACGAGGCTGAGGTGTGAAGATTAGGTTAAGTCTTGTTATATGTTTCTTTTTTGTTTTGTTCTCGTTTGTTTTGTTCTTGAAAGCTGATGAGAGATGAGGAAGAGGAGGAGGAGAAGGAGGAGAATTGAAGAGGAGGAAACATGTGAGTGGTAGGAGAAGGAGGAGTAAAAGAATTTGAGGAGGAAAAGGGTTAAGTTGAATAAGAAAGGAGGGAAAGAAAGAGAAAGGAGGGAAGAGAAATAAAGAAGGGGATTAGAAAGAGGAGAAGGAGGAAAGGGAAGAAAGGGAGGAGGAAAAGAATAGACAGAGAGGTGGGAAAAGAAGGAATGACAAAAGAAAGAAAAATATGAAAGAAAATAAGAAAAGAGGAAAGGAAGGAAAGTTGGAAAGGCAGGAAGAAGAAAAGATGAGAGAGAAAAGAAGAAAAGAGGAAAATACAAGAAGAAAATGTGAAAGAGGAAATGGAAAAGGAGGAAAGAGGAAGAGACAAAAGGAGGAAAAGATGAAGAGGAAGTGAAGAAAAGAAGGAAAATATGAAAGAAAATGAGAAAAGATGAAAGGAAGGAAAGATGGAAAGGGAGAAGGAAGAAACGAAGAGGGAAGAGGAAAGGAGGAAAGAGGGAAAGAGAGGAAGAAAAGGTGAAAGAGGAAAGGGAAAAAAAGGAGTAAAGAGGAAGAGACAGAAGGAGGAAAAAATGAAGAGGAGAAGAAAGAAGAATGAGAAAAAGAGAAAAGAGGAAGAGACAAAAGGAAGAAAGATGAAGAGGAGAAGAAAGAAGAATGTGAAAAAGGAAGACAAGAAGAAAAGATGAAAGAGAAGATAAAAGGAGAGGAAAGAGGAGGAAAGAGAGAGATAAAAGAAAGAGGAGATGAAAGAGAAGGAGGGAAGGAGGAGAAGGAAGGGATGGAGGAGGGAAAGACAAAAGGAAGAAAAGATGAAAGAGGAGGGAAGGAGGGAGGGAAGGAGGGATGGAGGGAAGGAGGGAGAGACTGAAGACAAGAGATACCTGTTCTCTCTCTCTCTCTCTCTCCTTTTCTTCTTGTCTCCACTCATTTATCTCCTGTTTTTCTTCTTTCTTTCTTCCTTTTCTTCTTCTCTCTCTTCCTCTCTTCCTTCCTTCTCTCCCGTCTCACATATTTTCTCTCCTCTTCCTTCCTTCCTTCCTTCCATTCTTTCTTTCTTTCTTTTGCCCCTGTTCTCGTTAACTCTCTCTCTCTCTCTCTCTCTCTCTCTCTCTCAAACCCTCAATTCCAGCCCAAAATCCCTAGAAATTCCCGCCCAAAAACCGCCCAATCTTGCTCTTCTGCCAAAACCCGCCACCCCCCCCTCCCCCCCTCCCCCACGCCCACAACCCCCCGTGGTGGGCGTAGTTGATGGTGGGCTGGCGAGGCGTGACGTGCCCCGCCCACCCCCGCCTGACCTTTGACCTCCTCCTCCTCCTCCTCCTCCTCCTCTTCCCCGACTCGCGCCCCACGTCTGCTCAAGCCTGCCACCACGCGTCACTGTGGTTCCTCTTCTTCTTCTTCCTCTTCCTCCTCCTCCTCCTCCTTTTTTTCCTCTTCTTTTTGTTCTTCTTCCTCTTTTTTTCTTCGTCTCCGCTTTGGTATTGAATCTTCTTCGTCTTCCTCTTGTTCTTCTTGTTCTTCTTCCTCTTTTTGTGTTACTTTAGTTCCTCTTTTTTCTTCTTCTTCCTCTTCCTCTTCTTCTTCTTCATCATCTTCGTTTTCTTCTTTGTGTTATGCCATGTGTTCTTCGTGTTCTTCTTTTTCTTCTTTTTCTTCATCTTTTTTTTCATAATCTCAAGTTTTTCTCTCATTTTTCCTCCCTTTTCTATTTTTCTTCCTTTTCTCTTAATTTTCTTCTTCTTCTTCTTTCTCCTCCTCTTCCTCTTCCTCCTCCTCCTCCTCTTAGTCTGTCTTTTATTCCGTCTGACTCTTCATTGTCTTTCTTCTTCATTGGCGTCTCATCCTCCTCCTCCTCTTCCTCCTCCTCCTCTTCTTCCTTCTCCTCCTCCTCTTCCTCCTCCTCCTTTCCTTCCAACTAACGAACGCCCACAATTTACTCACACTTAATTCACACACACACACACACACACACACACACACACACACACACACAATATCAACACCTACACCCTATTTAGGTAGGAAGGAAGAAGGAAGAAAGGAAGGGAGAGGAATGGAGGGAGGGAGGGGAGGGAGGGAAGGAGGAAGGGAAGAACGTCGAGATGGAGAGAAGGGAGGGAGGGAGGGAAGGGAGGGAATCTTAGAGGCTATTGTGATGGAAATGAGGGATAATGGAGGGAAGAGATGGAGGGAAAGTAATGGAGGAAAGGGATGGAGAGAAAAAAAGGAGGAGAAAGATGAGGGAGAGAAAAAAAGTGAAGGGAGGGAAGGTAAGATGTTTATCAGGTAATTTAAGGTGGTAATAATAATAATAATAATAATAATAATAATAATAATAATAATAATAATAATAATAATAATAATAATAATAGTCTAATTTACTTTGTTTTCTCTCCATTTACTCTTTCTCTTTCTATTCTTCCTCTTTCTTTTTCTTCCTTTTACTTTCCTCTCTCTCCTATTCTTTCGTCTATTCCTTCATCCTTTCTTCCTTTTCTTCCTCACTTATTTTGTTGTTTTCTCCATTTCCTCTTTTTTCCTCTTTCTCTTTCTCTTTCTTCCTTATCCTTCTCCTTTATCCTCCTTTTCTTTCTCGCTTCTCTCTCCTTCTTATTTTTGTTTTATCTCCAATTCCTCTTTTTCTTTTCTTCCTTCTCTTCTTCCTTTAACTTTCCTTTCTCTCCTTCCAGTCTTTCATCTATTTCTTCTTCCTTTCATTCTTTTCTTCTCGCTTTTCTCTCCTACTTTCTCTCCTTCCCACTTTTTTCTTTTCCTTTTTATCTTTTCTTCTTTTTTTTTCTTCTTACAAGCTGCATTCTTTCATAATTATCTTCCTCCTCTCTCTCCTTCCTTTCTTCTTCCTCCCATTCTTCCTCTTTCTCTTCTTCTCTTCTCTCTTTCTCTTAACTCTTCTTCTACGCTTCCTCTATTCTCGTTTCTTTCCTTTCTCTATTCATCCTCCTCCGCTTTCCTTCCTTCTCTTCTTCTTCCTTCCTCTCTTCTTCTCCTCTTCCTCCTCTCCCTCCATTCTTCATCCTCTACTTCTATTCTTCTTCCTCTTATTTGTTCCTCTCTCTCTTCTCTTCTCTCTTTCCCTTATCTCTCCTTTTCCTTCTCTCTTCTTTCTCCCCCGCTATCTTTCTCTTCTTCCTCTCTTCTTCCCCTCTTTCTTCTCTCCTTCTATTCCTTACCTTCTATTTCTGTTCTTCTTCCTCTTATTTGTTCCTCTCTTGCTCCCTCTCGTTCCTCTCTTCCTCCTCTTCCTCTTCTTCCTCCTCTCCTCCTTTATTCCTCTCATTTGTTCCTCTCTCCTCCTCTCTCTTCCTCCTTCCTTCACTCACTCCTCTTAATCCTCCTACTCTCCTCCCTTCTCTCCCTACTTCATCTCCTCCTCCTCCTCCTCCTTCACTCCAAAGAACTTAGGACAGAATTAAAAAGTTGAATAAATGACTTACTCAGAGAGAGAGAGAGAGAGAGAGAGAGAGAGAGAGAGAGAGAGAGAGTCGTTTGATGGCAGGAATAATAATTAATTCTGGTCATGGGACGGCGTACGACAACCTCTCCGACTTACACGAGAGCGCGCGCCAAGCCACTTATGAACACGCTGCCAGACGTACGATAACCTGCCTTCACAAACTTGTCTCGTCTGTAACTTTTCTCCTCTTCTTTACCTTGTTTTTTTCTCTTCCTTTTATATGTTTTTTTTCTTTCACTATTTACTTAAGTTTTCCCTTCCCCCTTGTTCTTTTCCTCCCTTTTCTATCTCTTTTTTTCTCCTCTCTGTTCTTCATTTTTCTCTCTTTTTCTTTTCATTTTTTTCCTGATACCTTTTATATGTTCTTTTTTTATCCCGTTTTCTTTACTTAAGTTCTCCCTTCTCCCTTGTTCTTTTCCTCACTTTTCTATCTTTTTTCTCCTTTCTTTTCTTCCCTTTTCCCTCTCTTTCTTTTCATTTTTTTTCCTGCTAGAATATTACCAAATTTCTCTCTTCTTTCTGTTTTTTTTTCTCGTTTTCCTTTTGTATATATTTTTCTCCTTCTTTTCTCGTTCATGCTATTTTACTTGTTTTATTTCTCCTCGCTAAATGTTCTTAAAAATTCTCGCTTCTGCATTTCTCTCCTTCTTTCTATCTCTCTATCCTCCCCCTTTTTCTTATTAATACTCTAGTTTTTGTTCTTGTTTATTTAATGCTTCCTTTTTTTATTTATAGGAAAATGTTGTCTGATTCAAATTCTCTCTCATCACTTTTTTTTCTCTTCCCTTCATTTCTTTTCTTTTTTGTCTTATTCCTTCTTATTCCCTTCTTTTATCTTCTCCTTCTCTTCTTCTTTTTGTTCCTGTTCATTTTCGTCTTTCTTCCTTCCTCCTCCTCCTCCTCCTCATTTTCCATTTCCTCTTCCTCTTCCTCTTACCCTTCCTCCTCTTCCTCTTCCTCCTCCGGTCTTAACTGTCTGGCTGAGGTTTACGGTTTAATTTCTCTCTCTCTCTCTCTCTCTCTCTCTCTCTCTCTCTCTCTCTCTCTCTCTCTAAAGTGCAGAGAGAGAGAGAGAGAGAGAGAGAGAGAGAGATTGGACTCTATCATAAACCACAGCATCCAACGGCCAGTTACCAACACGAGCTCACACAATACCAAACACACACACACCGCAAAAACAAACACAAATTTCTCCACTTTCCACACACACACACGCACCGCCACGCCCACCAATCACGGACAAACACCTCCCCTCCCCCCACGCCCACGGACACGCACGCACCATGAACAGAACGCGAAATAAAGCCCAAAATACAAGAGCTGGTCACCGTGGTAGATCGCTCGAGGCTACTCCTTATGCCCACTCGCGAAGTCACCCGCGCCCTCGCTTCGCCCCAGCCAGTCAGTCAGTCTTCAGCCGTGGTTAGGGGAGGGTCACGCCGCCCCGCCTCCTCCTACCTGTTGCTTCTAGTTTACGGTTTTCCGCGCCCTTGGAGGGAGTTTACCGCGGGGGGAATGTGTCCGGAGGCTTGAAAGAGACAGGGAACGACGCCCCATAACAAGTGATCGCCCGGGAACGCCGCTGTGTGTGTTTACGAGTGTGTGTTAACTTTTTTTTTTCATTCCTCGTCTTGGTGGGGTTGAGCACTGTCGGGGAGGATGAGTCTGTCTCCCCCGTGGCCCTCCCAGCCCAGCGGGGGACTCCTACCCTGAGGCACGCGCCCTGTGACACCCACCGGGAAGCTTGGACATGGGGAGACTGAAGGAGGAGGAGGAGGAGACGGAGGAGGAGGAGATGAAGACTTGCGAGAGACTTCAAGGTCACTTCTCTGATGACAAGGAGAGACAGCATCGCCCTCCCCCCTCCCCCCCCTCCCCCCGCCACGCCAGGGGGAGGAGAGGGGGTGCCCGGGGGGGGATGTGGCCCGTGTCCTATCTGAGGCTGTGGGTGTGCTGCCTGTGGGTGCTCGTGGCCACACCTGTCAACACCTGTGCGGACTCCAACGGCTGCGACTTTTACGGCAGGTGAGTTGTGGGATGGGCAGGTGTGGGAAGTGTGAGGGACAGGTGAGATCTATAACAGGTGCGAGTTAAGTGATTGCAGGTGAACTCTACGGCAGGTGAAGGTGTGTGTGTGTGTGTGTGTGTGTGTGTGTGTGTGTGTGTGTGTGTGTGTGTGTGTGTGTGTGTGTGTGTGTGTGTGTGTGTGACTGACTTAATGACAGGTAATCGCTAATGCAGGTGTGCGGGCAGGTGTGGGAACTGATTGCAGGTGAGATCTGTAACAGGTGTGAGCGTGACTGACTCAATTACGGGCTATTTCAAAAGCAGGTAAAGGTGTGTGATGGACAGGTTAATTGGTTGCAGGTGAGGTTTATAACAGGGGAAGGTGTGCGAGCGTGACTGACTTAACGCGGGTGATCTCTAGAGCAGGGAAAGGTGTATAAGCGTGACTGAGTTAATTACAGGTGAAGTCTACGGCAGGTAAATTTCCGTGACTGATGAGGTTTTCTGAATTAACTACAGGTGTTTCTCAAAGGCAGGTAAATGTGTGTGGCTGACGCAGGTGACTTAATTATACTTGACTTACGAGGTTGACTTCTACGACAGGTAAATAATCAAGGGTTAATTTTCAAGGTGACTTACGGGGTGACTAAATTAATTACAGGTAACTTTTAAGACAGGTAAAGCTGTGTATGACTGATGAGTGTGACTGAAAGGTGTGACTTAATTACAGGTGACTTCTACGATAGGTAAAGGTGTGTGACTGACGAAGATGACTGACGAGGTGCAAGTAACTTCTACGCCAGGTGTGTTGTCGCGACTTACGGGCGTGACTTAAGCGGACTCAGGTTAATTACAGGTGTATCACGTAGGCGAGTTGAGGTGATTTGATTCAGGTGACTTTATGAGTTTCAGGTAATTTGTGCAGGTAACAGAGGTGAGGTAATTAATAAGAGGTAACTTATAGGTAATTTGGGTGACTGACTAATTACAGGAGTTGTATGGAGGTAATCTGCGTGACAACTAATCAGAGGTAATTTATACACGTACTATGAATTAATTACAGGTGTCATAAGCAATCTGGATGTCTTAATTAGTTACAGGTAAATCATGGAGGTAATTCAGGTGTTTCGATTGATCAAAGGTAACTTAGGCAGGTAATATGGGTGATTTAATTAATTGGAGGTGAGTTATGCGGGTAATCTATACATAATTACAGGTATAATCGCGAGGTCGACTTATGTAATTTACAGGTGACTTATTGGCGACTTAGCAGGTAGAACAGGTGGTTTAAAGGTAGGCAGAACAGGTCGTTTAAAGGCAGGTAGAACAGGTGGTTTAAGGGCAGGTAGAACAGGTGGTTTAAGGGCAAATAGAACAGGTGGTTTAAAGGCAAGTTAATTTTACAAGTTAATTTCGAAATATACACCAGTGAGTGCCGTGAATCGATTCCGGACCCTCAAAAGAAAAGTCAGAACACTAAACCAACCCTGATTTCTATTGAGAAGTCCCGGATTTGATTATTGCAATTTCTCTGTTGATTTACAAGTTAATGTTGATATACCTATTGAATCCTGTCTTTAAATTATTCTTGTTTTCCATCTAGTCAATTTTTGAACACTTAACACGAACCACCTTAAAAATAACACTTAAAAACGTATAACATAACTTTAAGCTTCCTCTTTTATCCCTCTTTTTTCTATAATTCAAAATCGGTACGCAATGCTTTAATTTCCATTTAATCACGTGTTTTCAAATTAGCCATGTTTTTTTTTCCTTCGTCTTATATTTTTGTCTTCCTCTTTCCTCTTAGATTTTCGTTTTTCTGTCTTTCTTTTTTGTTCAATTTCGCTGATGCTTTAATTTCCCCATAATGACGTTGTTTTAAATGTCTTGTTTTCGAGCACCTTGGTCATTCATTTTTTTTGTTTTCCTTCCTCTTTCCTCTTAGATTTTCCTTTTCCTTTTTCTTTTTTTGCTCAATTCCGCCGATGCTTTAATTTCCCCTTAATCACGTGTGTCAAATTAGCCTTGTTTTCGAGACTTACTCATTTATTTTTTTTCCTTCCTCTCCTCTCTTAGATTTCCCTTTTTCTCTCTTTTTCTTTTTTGCTCAATTCCGCCAATGCTTTAATTTCCACTTAATCACGTGTTTTCAAATTGGTCTTGTTTTCGAGCTTCCTCTTCTCTCTTAGATTTCCCTTTTTCTTTCTTTCCTTTTCGCTCAATTACGCCAATGCTTTAATTTCCACTTAATCACGTGGTTTCAAATTAGTCTTGTTTTCGAGCCTGACTGACTGACTGACCTGTTGTTTTTCTTCTTCCTCCCTGATTTTTTTCACCCAAGTCCGTTTTATTTTTCAAAGTGCACCTGATTGGATCCCTTTGTCCTTCGCTTCGCCAATCAATCCTCGCTCTTCTTTCGTCACCTGTTAATCGGTTGCTTTCAGTTTAGGTTTTTATCTTTTTTTTTTCTTTCCCAAACGTGTGATTCAGTATTTTTTTTCTTTACTTTCGGCCGAGTTTCTTGATTGGGTCCTATTGTTTTATTTATTGTTTTCTTGATTTTTGTTTTCTGGGAGACTTGAAATGACCTGTTGCACGCCTCTCTCTCTCTCTCTCTCTCTCTCTCTCTCTCTCTCTCTCTCTCTCTCTTGCTTTCTTTTCTGTGTTTTTTTCTCTGCAATTATCAATTTTCTTCCTCTTTTCTATAGTTTATTTTCTTCCTTTTTTCCTCTTTTCCATTCCCTTTCGTTACATTAAATCAGCAAATACTTTCATCTATTTTTTTTATATTCTCTCTCTCTCTCTCTCTCTCTCTCTCTCTCTCTCTCTCTCCATTTACCTTTTGCTTCGTTATCTAGTTATAAATACTAATGAGGTTTTTTTTTTGTTGTTGTTGTTTGAAGTTTCGATTTCAATTTCTCACAAGACGAGTTGGCATCATAAATCGGGTTCTTCTTTTTTTTTTTAATTATCAAATCAAGTATTCTTATCTTTTACAACAAACGAGAAAGCTCAAAGGCAAACATAAATATACCGGTAATAAATAAATAAATAAATAAATAAAACGACATCTATAAAATAAAGTTTGTAGATAGATGAAATAAAGGAAAATGAAAATCGGTAAAAAGGAGGAAAAGGCAAAAGAAAAAGGAAAATATGAACGCAAAAAGAGGGTGAAAGGAAAAGAAATGCTCATCACAACATTATTTCCATATAATCAAAAAAATAAAACAACTGATAACCAAACACATTGATGAGAAAGTAAAATAAATTGGAGCACATGTTTTAAGTAATAGTCCAAGTAATTTTTTTTTTCTTCTCTGTCGGTAAAACAAAAATTTCAACACTTTTCAGGCCTTGACACGCTGGCCTCTCTCTCTCTCTCTCTCTCTCTCTCTCTCTCTCTCTCTCTCTCTCTCTCTCTCTCTCTCTCTCTCTCTCTCTCTCTCTCTTCATTCCTCCCCTTACCTTTTTTTTCCTCCTGTTTCTTCTCTCGTCTTTCTTCCCTTCTTTTCTCCTCTCACTTTCCTCCTATCCTCTTCTTCATATTTCCTTCTTTGCCTTTTCCCTCTCTTCTTTTATTCCCGTCTCCCTCTCTCTCTCTCTCTCTCTCTCTCTCTCTCTCTCTCTCTCTCTCTCTCTCTCAAAACAATAAAGGGTCAGACAAAACATCTTAATGACCTTTTGAAGTAGTAGAATTAGTAGTGAATAGTAGTAGCAGTAGTAGTAAAAGCAGGTGATAGGTATAGTCATGCGGTCAGGTTAGGGTCAAAGCTCCGAGGTCATAAATAAGGGTCAGGTGAAGAGGTCGTCAGGTGGGGAGGCCAAGTCAGGTCAGGAGCCAAGGTCATTGTCGGATAGGTGGCAAATGGTGTTTTAATTAGGGAAGAGTTTCTGAAGGTGTTGTGAAGGGTAGTGTGTGTGTGTGTGTGTGTGTGTGTGTGTGTGTGTGTGTGTGTGTGTGTGTGTGTGTGTGTGTGTGTGTGTTATTTTCTTTTCCTTTTATTTTTTTATTTTTTTTCTATTGTATATTTCTTGTCTTCTGTCTTGTCTTCTGTTTATTGTTATTGTTTTCCGTTATTTAAGTGTAATGCAAACTTGGGTATTAATAACAGTTGTAGTAAAAGTATTCGTTTTGGTAGTAGTAGTAGTAGTAGTAGTAGTAGTAGTAATCATAAAAACGAATAGTAAACGACAGTATTTACCACCACCACCACTACTATTACTACTATTACTACTACTACTACTACTACTACTACTACTACTGCTACTGCTACTGCTACTACAACTACTACTACTATAATTACAACTGCCGCTTCTACAACTTGGACAAAATTAATGAATTAGTCCAATTTACACATTCTCTCTCTCTCTCTCTCTCTCTCTCTCTCTCTCTCTCTCTCTTAGCAGTTAGGGGGAGGGCAGAGAGAGAGAGAGAGAGAGAGAGAGAGAGAGACACATAAGTGGGTCTAATTAAGTAATGGCTACTGTAACTTTTACACTCCCGACTGATATAGAGAGAGAGAGAGAGAGAGAGAGAGAGAGAGAGAGAGCACTGTCTTCGGCATATCGGCACTTGTGATGTTGAAGGAGAGAAAAGGAAGACTGAACAGAAGAAG
This sequence comes from Eriocheir sinensis, assembly GCF_024679095.1. Taxonomy (NCBI): domain Eukaryota; kingdom Metazoa; phylum Arthropoda; class Malacostraca; order Decapoda; family Varunidae; genus Eriocheir; species Eriocheir sinensis. The sequence goes on from NC_066568.1 coordinate 5,186,226, forward strand.
GAAGAAAGGAGAGGAGGAGGGAGGGAGGGAGGGGGAGGGGGAGGGGGAGGAGGAGGAGGAGGAGAGAGGATTAGAGATGAGGTGTTAACATGCGTTTTGTGACTGTCATATACTCTCTCTCTCTCTCTCTCTCTCTCTCTCTCTCTCTCTCTCTCTCTCTCTCTCTCTCTGTCCTTATTTCTCTTCTTTTCTATCTTTCCTTCTATTCCTCACTCGCTTTCCTCCTTTCCTCTTCTTTCTCTCTCTCTCTCCTCTTTTCCTCTTGCCTTTTCTTCTTTCTTTCCTTCCCTTCGCTTCTTTCCTCCCCTTTCCTTTCCTCTCCGTCCTAATTTCTTCTTTTCTATCTTTCCTTCTATTCCTCACTCGCTTTCCTCCTTTCCTCTTCTCTCTCTCTCTCTCTCTCTCTCTCTCTCTCTCTCTCTCTCTCTCACTGTAAGTACGAGAGGAAAAGAGGGAGGCAGAGGGAGAGAGGGAGAGGGAGAGGGAGGGAGAGGGGAAGGAGGGTACACAACAAGCAAGTGGAAAAGAGGGTGAGGGTGTACTGACGTCAAGGGAGAGAGGGAGAGGGAGGGAGAGGGAGAGGGGAAGAGAGAACTAATAGAGAAAGAAGGGGAGAGAGAGAGTGAGGGAGGGAGAGGGAGAGAGAGGGGAGAGTTTGTAGTATACGATAGGAAGGGGGAGAGGGTGGTGTGAGAGAGAGAGAGAGAGAGAGAGATTTAGGTTTGTTTTCACATGTAAAAATCGAGTTGAATGTAAACCTTTGTGTGTGTGTGTGTGTGTGTGTGTGTGTGTGTGTGTGTGTGTGTGTGTGGGCTGTATTTCTATTGACGTTTACGGATATGAACACACAAGGGCCCCTTAAAACACACACACACACACACACACACACACACACACACACACACACACACACACACACACACACACACACACACACACACACACACACACCTGGCCTGCTGAGAATACCTGTGAATCAATGTCAAAATATATACCCAAAAAAACATAGAACCATTTTTTTCCACAAACAGAAAAACAGAGAAAAAAAGTTGAACGAGCAAGTAAATAAAAACACAATAAAACATGGTCACACGAGGAACAGGGAACAAGACAGACAAACAAACACACACACACACACACACACACACACACACATACACACACACACACGAGGGAGGGCCAGCCGAGCATAAGCAAGCCTATAGGAGTGTTCGAATCCCTACAAACATGACTTACCAAACACCGAACAAACAAACGAACTAACACTCAAGGACACACACACACACAAACACACAAACAAACAGGGTATATGAAACGAGAGTAAACAATTATCGAGATGAAGAAACAATGGGTAAACAAGAAAAAAGTAAAACAATGGACGGGAAAGAAAAAGAAATCAAAACAAATCTCGACTCTTGCAAAACAAACACCGGAAATTAAACAAACGTGGTAAAACAAAAGAGCAATAAAAACAACAAAAGAAAAAAAAATAACTACTGTGCGAAATAGAAAAAAAACAAAATATAATAATAAAACAAAGACGTGAAGAATGATAAGAAAAAAAGACAAAAAAAAAACGAAGATGTAAAGAAAAACAAAACAAAAGACGGAAAAAATCTGATGATAACGAAGACCAAAGAAAAAAACTATTAATAACAAAAATCATAAAAAAAAGAAACCAGAGAAACGAAGATGAAGAAAATAAGGCACATGAAAAGAAGACAATGACGAAGACAAAGAAGAAAAAAAAAGAACATAAAAAAACATGAAACCAGAAAACGCAAATTAAAAGAAAACAAGAAAATCATAAAAACAAACAAAGAAGAAAAGTTAGAAAGAGAAACACAGAAATGATGAAATAACAAAGAAAATCAAACCCCAAAACGAAGAAAAAGATGAAAATGAAGAAAAAACACACAAAAAACAAAGACAAAGACGGAGACAAAACCACAAATTCGGACGCGATGTTTACACTCCCTCGGTCATCCCTACAACCTAAGGAATATTTTTTTAATCCTTTTTTTTTGGCCTCGAGGGAAGAGGAAGGATGGAAGGATGGGGGGTCAAAAAATATCCGTAAGTCCTGCCCACCCGTACACCCTTTGTAGGACCCCTTTGTGGGCACACCTCGATAGGACAGGTGCACAGGCTTTGGTTATGGAAGCTGGGATTATTAGCTTGTCTGTCTGTCTGTCTGTCCACCAGTCTGTCTGTTTTTCTGTCCGGATTTTCTTTGTTTCTCTTTTTTTTTGTTTCTTCTCGAGTGTTTTTTTTGTTTCCCTTTATGTTATGTATGTTAACTCTCTCTCTCTCTCTCTCTCTCTCTCTCTCTCTCTCTCTCTCTCTCTCTCTCTCTCTCTCTCTCTCTCTCTCTCTCTCTGTCTGTCTGTCTGTCTGTCTGTGTCTGTCTGTCTGTCTGTCTGTCTGTCTGTCTGTCTCTCTCTCTCTCTCTCTCTCTCTCTCTCTCTCTCTCTCTCTCTCTCTCTCTCTCTCTCTCTCTCTCTCTCTCTCTCTCTCTCTCTCTGATATCCTAAATTATCACTGCCACTCTCTCTCCTATCTCTCCATCTCTCCCTCCCTTCCCTTCCCTTCCCTTCCCTTCCCTTCCCTTCCTTTCCCTTCCCTCCCTGACAGTGACATACACCTTAAACATTAGATCAATTACCTTTATTTTCCTCCCATCTGTTTTAATTGGCATCTTAATCTCTCCCAATATATTACTCTCCTTAACGCATAGAAATCATGTTTGGTTCTATTTGAAAACGCTGATTGGGTGTTTTTTTCAGTTCGTTAGTTTTTCTTATTTTCTAGTTGGTTGTATTATTTGTTTCTTTTAGCTTAGTACTATTTGAATTTGCGCACATTTTATTTTTTTATTTTCTTGGATAGGTATTAAAAAAACGCTGATTACTTGTTTTATTTCTAGTTCGTTAGTTTTTTTTCCTTCTAGTTGGTTGTTTTATCAGTTTATTTTAGTTTAGTTACTTTATATATATTCGCCCACATTTTCTTTGTTTTTTCTTTTCTTCGAGATATTATAAAAAATAAAAAAACGCTGATTCGGTGGTTTTTTTCGAGTACTTTTTTTTTTTAGTTGGTTGGTTTTCATTTTTATTTTATTTTTTCTACTTTTGCATTTTTCCCATTTTACTCTTTTTTCCTCTTCCTGTGAGTGACTTTCAACAACTTTTAGGAATCGTGTTCAGTTTTATTTGAAAAAAAGACTGATTTCGTGTTTTTTTGTTAGTGGTTAAATGTATGTTAAGACTAATTTGACGTTTTTTGCTTAGTTGGCGGTCAAACATCCTTTTTTTTTAGGGGGGGGCGGATGGAGGGGAGTCGAGGGAGATGGGGTAATATTTTTCATCTCTTTAGTTTCCGTTCACTCTCTCAAACGTGTCCCAAGCATTTCGAAAACTCCGCCCTCGACCATTATAGATTTTCCATGCAGCCAAAAATATATTGCCTTCTAATTAGCCGCTTATGTAAAAATTATTGATATTTTCCGATGGGTTTAGGAAATTTTATCTTATTATTATATTCTGCGTTGCGGTTGAAGACACGCATAAACTTTGTTACTTATTAATATTTTGCTACGGCCGAAAATAATAATAATGAGAGAGAAATAGATGGAAAAGAGAGAGAGAGAGAGAGAGAGAGAGAGAGAGAGAGAGAGAGATAGACAGAGAGGTGGAGAAAGAAATACAAATAGAGGCAGAAAACAAGAGAGAGAGAGAGAGAGAGAGAGAGAGAGAGAAAACAAGGAGAAAGGAAGAGAAAGAGAGAAATAGACAAAGGGGGAGAGATAAATATACATAGAAATACAAGAAGATATATAGAAAAACAAACAGAAAAACAAACAAAAAGAGAAAAAATATATAAATAAGTAGATAGACAAAGAGAAAGAGAGATAGACAGAGAGGTAAACAAACACACAGAAACACACTCACAAACAGAAAAACAAACAGAAAAAAAACCCATAAAAAATACAAATAAAATACACTCACCATGCACCGTCAAACAATAGCATACGAGGCGCAGGTTAATGAGTCACTGCAGGTAATAGCACACCTGTCCCGCGTACCTGTAATTAAAGGGGCTAATTAATCAGTTACCTGGGCAGGGGTCGGAGAGGGAAGAAAGAGATGGATGGGAACAAAAAAATGGCAATGATAAAGAATGGAGCAACAATGTGGAGATAATTGGAGAATAATAAAGGAGAGAATGATGGAGTAGGTGAGAGAAAGGATAAGGAAGAAGATAGAGATAATGAAGAAGAGTAAAAAGAAGATGATGAAGAAATGGAAGATGAAAACGAAAAAGAAGAAAGAGACGAGAAATAGGAAGAAAACAAAAACAAAAGAAAAAGAGGCGTTGAAGGAGGATGAGAAGTAGATGATAAAGAAAATGAAGATGAAAACGAAAACGAAAAGAAAGAAAAGAAGGAGTTGGAGGAGAAGTAGAAAAAAAAGGAGTAAAAAAAGACGAAAAGGAAGAAGTAAAAGAAGACAAAATAGAAGAGAATGAAGACAAAGAAAAAAATGAGTAAGAAAATGGAAGAATGTACACTACTACTACTTCTACTACTACTACTACTACCACTACTACTAACAAAGAAGAAAGTAAGAAAACACTGGAAAATAACGAGAAAAAACTACCGTGAATTATCGAAGCATTTCCTCTTTTCTTTCTCTTTCTTCCGTCTTTCCTTTTTACCCTTTCTCTTATTTTTCTTCCTTTGTCTTCCTTCTAATGATCTTCTTTGCTTTGCTCTTTGATCCTCTTCCTCCTTCCTCCTCTTTCGTCTCCTCTTCCTCCTCTTCCTCCTCCACCTCCAAGCTCTGCCTCATTAACTTCAAAATGTAAACGACGTGTATTTCTCGTGTGTGTGTGTGTGTGTGTGTGTGTGTGTGTGTGTGTGTGTGTACAAATTAGCCTGTGAGTCAGTAACGTGCAAGGAAAAGTCAAATAAAAATGAAGGAGGAAGAGGAGGAGGAGGAGGAGGAGGAGGAACGATGTAGTTTAAGGAAATTCCTCCTCCATCATATTATTGTCATCTTCCCTCTTCTCCTGTCTTCCTCCTCCTCCTCCTCCTCCTCCTCCTTATTAAGATAGAGATGGCGTTTCTTCATAATATCTTACATTTAATATTTTCTTCCTATTTCTCGACTATTAAATCTTTCCTGTAAGAATATTCATCAAACATAAACAACCTCTCTCTCTCTCTCTCTCTCTCTCTCTCTCTCTCCACTGATGTTATTCCCTCTTTCCTCTTCCAACTTGCCTTCATCTCTCACTCCTCCTCCTCCTCCTCCTCTTCCTCCTCCTCCTCCTCCTCCTCCACTTGTAGACATTGAGCTGCATTATCCTTACCAGATGTCTCCCTTCCTCCCTCCTCCTCTTCCTCCTTCCAAACCCTTCTCATTCTCCTCCTCCTCCTCCTCCTCTTCCTTCTCCTCCTCCTCCACTTCATTCCTCTTATGTAGTACAAAGGAACTATTATTATTATTATTATTATTATCATTATTATTATTATTATTATTATTTTACTACCACTGATACTTCTACTACTACTACAACTACTACTACTACTACTACTACTACTACTACTACTACTACTACTACTCTCCAACAGAAAAAAAACTATGTATATTTTTATATGGTGTAGCAAAATAAACAAACAGAAAAAAAGAAAAAGAAAACGAGCGAAATGTACTGGAGGGAAGGGAGGGAGGGAGGGAGGAGGGAAGGGAGGGAGGGAAGGAGGGAGGAAGGGAAGGGAAGAGGAGGGGGAAAGAAGGAAGGGAAAAGGAAGGAAGGGAGGAAGGAAGAAAGAAAGGAAGGAAAGGAGAAAGGAAAGAAGGAAGGGAAAAGGAAGGAAGGGAGGAAGGAAGGAAAAAAGGAAGGAAGGGAAGGGACAGAAAGAAAGAAGAGAAGGGAAGGGTGAGAAAGAAGGAAAGGAGAAAAGAAAAGAAAGAATGAAAGAGAAAGAAGGAAATGAAAGAAAAAAGAAGGAAAGGGAGATAAAGAAGGATGAGAAAGGGAGATAAAGAAGGAAGGGAAAGGAGAGAAAATAAGGAAATGAAGTAAAAGTAAAAAAAAAGTAAGGGAAGGGAGAAAGGAGGAGAGGAAGGGAGAGAAAAAAAGGAAGAAGGGAGAGAAAAGGGAGAAAATGGAGGTATTTTATCAATGCTTTCCTAATGGTGGTCACTCTGTATGGGTTCTCTCTCTCCCTCCCTCCCTCCCTTTCCTCGTCTCCCTCCCTTTCTCCCTTAATGTTCCTCCTCAATTAACGACTGAAGGATAAGATTTTGGTTAGGAGGAAAAAAGAAGAAGAGGAGGAGGAGGAGGAAGAGGAAGAGGAAGAGGAGGAGGAGGAGGAGGAGGAGGAGGAGGAGGAGGAGGTGGAGGAGGAGAGTAGTAGAAGGAAGAAGGGAATGAGAGGAAACTTGAGGGTAAAGAAGGAGTCAAGGAAGAAAAATAAAAAAGGAAGGAAAAGAAGAAAACATTAAGAAAAGAGGAAATGGAAAAGAGAGGAATAAAAGAAGGTGGAAAAGAAAAAAAGAGAAGAAACACAAACAAAAAAAGATCAGTATTATTTTCTAAGAAGTAAAAAACAACAACAACAATAATAATAATAATAATAATAATAATAATAATAATAATAATAATAATAATAATAATAAATTGATGAAGATACTTAATACTTGAAAGAATATCAAAACAAACATGGCTGCCTTCCTCCTCCTCCTCCTCCTCCTCCTCCTCCTCTTGTCACCTCGTAAACTTTTTATGGTGGTTTGTGGCGTTAAAAACTACTCCACTTCCCTCCCTCTTCCCTCCACTTTTCTCCCTCTTCCCTCCACTTCCCTCCACTTTTCTCCCTCTTCCCTCCACTTCCCTCCATATCGTTCCTCTTCCCTTCACTTTCCTATTCTTTCCTCCACTTTTCTTCCTCTTCTCTTCACTCCCTTCTACTTTCCTCCATTTCCCTTCCACTTCCTTCCCTCTTCCCTCCAGTTCTCTCCCTCTTCCCTTCATATCTATTTAATCATTTCTCTCTGTCTGTATATATTTTCTTCCCTTTCCCTCTCCTTTGATCCACATTCTCTTTCTCTCCCTTTTCTTCCTTCCTCTCCTTACCCATCCTTATTTTCTCTCCTTTCTTTCTTTTTTGTGCACTTTCTTCAACCTCTTCTTTTCCTTTCATTTTCTATCTCTTCCTTATTTACATTTCCCCTTTTCTTCACTTTTTCTCCTTATTGTCTTCTCTCTTTCTCCCTCTCTTTATTCCCTTTTCCTTTCCCTCTTTCTAGTTGTCTTCATCCTTTCTCTTCCCTTCCTTAATCTCTCTTCTTCCTCCCTTCTACTTCCTCCCTTCATTCCTCCTCCCTTTTTCTCTCTTTTCTTTCTTCTTTTTCTTTCTGTCATCTCTCTAGTGTGTGTGTGTGTGTGTGTGTGTGTGTGTGTGTGTGTGTGTGTGTGTGTGTGTGTGTTTATGCAATATGCTAATGAATGTCTAATTGTATGCACTGCTCTCTGTCTTCCTCCTCCTCCTCCTCCTCCTCCTCCTCCTTCTCTTCTTTCCTTTTCTACAGTAATTAAGAAAACAAAGAAACACACTCAAAGTAATTTTCACAGGAGTTTCAAGATGATTTATTTCCTTTATTATTATTATTATTATTATTATTATTATTATTATTATTATTATTACTATAGGAAAAGAATAACCTCGAGGCTGTGTATTCAGATTCAAAATATGCAATTAAAAATATATATATGACAGGGATAGTGGTGATGGAAGAGGAGAGAGAGAGAGAGAGAGAGAGAGAGAGAGAGAGAGAGGAAGGAAGGGAGGGAAGGAGTGAATGATGATGACAGGAAGAGAGAGGAAGAAATTGACAGATGGGAAAATAATGAGAGAGAAATCAGAAGTCTGGAACACCGGAGGAAAAGAAAAAGGGAAAAAAAGAAAAGAAGGAAAGAAAGAAAGGCGTGAAGGAAAATGTTGACCCACCTCTACACATTGAGAGCCAGTCACTCTCTCCTATTGTCTTTTTTTTTTTTTTCGTTTTCATTCCCAGTCGATTTCTTTCTTCAGATTCTTTCCTTCCTTTTCTTTTCTTAATCTCCTTTTTTGTTTACCTCTTCTCTTCTACTGTCTTCTTTTTTTTTCTTTTTTTTCATCTTGATTTGTTCTTCATACTTTTTTCCTTCCTTTCTTTTTTTCTAATTTCCTTTTTTTTTGTTTATGTAATCTTCTGTTTTTCTCTTTTTTCTTACCCCAGTTTTTGCTTTTCCTTCTATTCCCTTTTTTTTATTATTGTTTCATCGATCATTTTCCTATTAATAATGTCTTCCTTTTTCCTTATTTTTTCCAGATTTTCTTCCTTTCTTTCTTCTTTATTGTCTCTGTTGATTCACCTTCTCTTATTCTTTTCTTCTACTCCTTTGTTTTTGTTTTGTTTTTCTTTTTTCATTTTCTTTTTCTCCTATTTTTATTTGTCTCTCCTTTCTCTCTTTTGTTCCCTGCTCTCCGTCTCTCCTTTACCCTCCTTTTTATCCATTTCCCTCCTCCTCCTCCTCCTCTATGTTGTTTGTTCTTCCTTTGTGTTCCGCCTCCTCCTCCTCCTCCTCCTCATCCTTGTCCCTACCTTTCCTTCCCTCCTTACCTGGGGCAATTAATTCATTATCCTGACGGTTCCCAATTTACCTGAAGGCACTCTGCAAATTGAAAATATATCTGATGTTTTATTTCTAGCGTTCAGTTTTCTCTTCCCTTCGTTGTGGAAATTCTTTTATCAATTATTTTTTTATGGGTCAGGAAATAAAGAGTGAAAGAAGAGGGAATTGAGCGGGGAAAGACTAAGGAAGGAAGGAAGAAAAGAAGGAGGAAAGGTGGAAAGGAAGGAAGGAAGGAAGGTACGAAGGCAGGAAGGCAGAAAGGAAGGAAGGGAGGAAGGGTAGGAAGGGAAGAGAAAGGAAGGGAAGAGAAAGGAAGGGAAGGAAAGGAAAGGAAAGGAAAGGACAGGACAGGAAAGGAAAGGAAAGGAAAGGAAAGGGAAGGGAAGGGAAAGGAAGGGAAGGAAGAAAGACAGAGAGAAAGAATAGACGGAAATTTAATAGTGATATAAAAAAAATTAATGAAAGAGAGGAACTGAGGAAGGAAGAAGAGCGGTAGTAGATGGAGGGAAGAAAGGAAGAAAGGAAGAGGAGGGAAAGTGTGGAGAAAGGGAGAGAATACACAAAAACAAAACAAGAAAAATCATACTTAGTAACTTTCTTAAACATGATTTTTTGCCTAATATGGAAATCTCAGACACAGAACCAGAAATAAAGAGGAAAATAAATATAGACAGGAAAGTAAATTCGTCAACAAAACAACCTTGGGAAATAAAAAAGCATGAAAATATATAAAGAGGAAAGAAAAAAAAACTCATAAAAAAATCAAACTAAACCAGAAAGAAATAGATAGGATGAGAAGAAAGAAAAAGAAGACAAAATTAGAAGGAAAAAAAACTGAATAACGAAAAAACAAAAAAAAATCATAACTTCACAAAAAGAAAAATAACGATGAAAACTGAAGAAAACTCATCCGGAAAAAATTATAGAAGAAAAATCCAAGAATAAGAAAATCGTGAAGAAAAGAAGAGGAAGAGAAGACAAAGGAAAGTAGAGGAAGAATTAGTCGGTTCCTTTAATGAAGTCAATTGGAGGAGTTAGTGAGGCCGTATAATTTTAGTACAACTTTAAGGAGGATGGCATTAAAGTCCTTTCTCTTCCTCTTTCTCCTCCTCCTCTTCCTCCTTTGTTCCTCTTTCTCCTCCTCATTCTCCTCTTCCTCCTCATTCTCCTCTTACTAGTTCTCCTCTTCCTCCTCTTGTTCCTCTTTCTCCTCCTCTTACTCCTCCTCACTCTCCTCCTGTTCCTCCTCCTCCTCCTCCTCCTCCTCTTGTAGTGACCCTCTAAATCTCTCCGTTTTCTCTTAAGCCTCTCCTCTTCCTGAACCTTTTCTTCAGTCTGCCTTCATATCCACACATACCATTCCTCACTTTCTGTATTTCATCTTACCCAAGTCACTACATCCAAACACATACACATATATCATAGCTAACATTATAACAAACTCACTAACATACATATTAACATCATATCATTAACATTGTATATATTTCTGCATATCAACCATTGTAAATATCCATCCAGGATATTAAAGTCCTTTATATACTCGAAAATAAACTGCTTCCTCAATGGAGTCATCACTGGTTATTAGTAGTGTCTTTTAACCTACAAGGCGGCCTTAGCGGACCCAAACGGCGTTGTACCAGCTACAACGTATGCTGCCTCGAAAACACACAAACAGAAATGTTTGGTTTTCGCTGTAGCGGCCTAGGCTGCCGCTACAATTGGTGACCTCCGGACCTGAATTACGAGGTACACCTCGGGTATTTGCTGCTGTCGCTGCTGGCCATGCTTCGTCCGCTCCGTCGCGGCCCAAGCTACCGCCCCCGGAGGATCCACCGGCCCGCAGCAGGTCGCGCTCCGCCTCCGGCCCTCCCAACGTGACCTCTCCTGCCGCCGGCCAGTTCCTGCCCTCGCCCGCGCCACCTCGCCTCGGCCTCCCTCAAGGATTCAGCCGGCAGCCCACCCCCCACGCATGTGTCGCCTTACTCGCCGTGGTACCTCAACACTCCCTGCCCAGCCCAGCCAGCCATTCCGACGCCGCCCCTACGGCTCCCTCACCCCGCTGTACCTCGCCCCACCCAGCCCAGCCACCCGCTCCTACGGGTAACTCACCTCCGTGCATCGGCCTCTACCCGCCACACACACCTCCCACGGCTGTCTCCCTCCTTCGCCAGCCAGCACACCAGCCTTCTGCCGTTGCGGTCTCCGGCTTCCCCCGTCGGCGCCTTTCTACTCCCGCAGCATCGACACTACCGTTGGTGTTCCTGAGGCGGCACTCCCGCCGTAGTGGCCCCCGACTACCATCAACGCCTCTACCTGCTCCGCGGACATCGAGTGCAGCGTTGCCCCTACACCCAGCAGTGCTCAGTGACGTGCCATGTGTGCATGCATGTGCAGTGACGCCCCGACAACAACACTAGTGCCGTTCCGCCCCTACCCACCATCCCTGTTTCAAACAGCGAGCGAGTGCGTGATTGTGCAGTGACACCCATGGCATGTAACAAGCCATAAGTGAGTGAGTGTGTGTGTAGTGACGCCCCTCCCGGCAGTGCTCCCCGTCGGTAGTCAGTGCTTCCCCGACGTAGTTTACCGCTTAGTGCTGTGCTCCGTTACACCTCCGGGATGCCTGACGCGACTCTCGGCCTCCAGCCGCCGCGGCCCCTGGCTACACTGCCAGCGCCTCTACACGCGGTCATGGCCTCCACAACCGACACCAACCCTGCCCTAACGTGCCCCTCCACGGTGTCTGACGACGACGCTGCGCAGGGCGTGGCCAGCCTCCATGCCCCCACCGTCACCAGCGACAGTCTGATCCACCAGCTCACGGCTCTTATCACTAAGCTACGATCAGAGGTCAACACGCTCAGGGGGGACATCAGGAGCCAACGCAGCCACTCCTCGTCACCACACAGCCACTCCTCGTCACCGCACCACTCCTCGTCACCCTGCCGCCACTCCACCTCCAGTAGTAACCCTCACATAGCTCCGGCGTCTGCTACTACCACAGGAGGTTCGGCAAGGATGCCAGGCAGTGCACATCTCCCTGCGGCTTCCAGGGTTCGTCACAACAGCCCCGGCGTGGACTAACAGCTCACAGCGTCCGCCAACACACCTCGATGCTGTTCCACATCTTCGACCCACTCTCCCGCACCAACTTCCTCATCGACACTGGAGCCGAAGTCAGCGTCCTCCCCGCCACACCAAGCCAGAGGTCCTTACCAACCATCGCTCGCCTCTACGCTGCTAACGGCACAGGGATCCCTGTTTTCAAGAAACAGACGCTCCAGCTCAACCTCAACCTTCGCAGGTCGTTCGAGTGGACCTTCTACGTGGCAACAGTTTCACAACCTATCCTGGGCGCCGATTTCCTGTCTCACTACAATCTCCTAATCGACCTCAAGAGTCGCAAGCTCCTGGATCCACTGACATCCATCTCAACCAGGACCAGAGCAGCAGCAGGCGAAAGCACCCACATCTCCACCATCGGCGCAGGCAACCGGTTCGCGTCTCTCCTCAAGTCTTTCCCGACGCTGACACAGCCACACACAGCGAACAAGCCTGTGAAGCACCACGTCACGCACCACATCGAGACGACCGGACCACCAGCATACGCCAAGGCTCGCCGCTTAGCTCCAGAACGCTACCAACAAGCCAAGGCCGAGTTCGAGTCGCTGATGCGCCAAGGTGTTATCCGCCCCAGCTCAAGCAACTGGTCGTCTGCCCTCCACGTCGTGCCCAAGAAGAACGGTGACATACGACCATGCGGCGACTACAGAGCCCTCAACTCGCGCACCGTCATGGATCGCTATCCGGTGCCGAATATTCAGGAGTTCTCCTCACAGCTTGCTGGCTCCACCATCTTCTCCAGGATCGACCTCATCAAAGCCTTCCACCAGATCCCAGTCAACCCAGCGGACATCCCGAAGACAGCCATCGTTACACCTTTCGGCTTGTACGAGTACGTACGGATGCCCTTTGGACTCAAGAACTCTGCCCAAACCTTCCAGAGGTTTATGGACGAAGTGCTGCGAGGACTGACTTTCTGCTTCGCCTACATCGATGACGTCCTCATCGCCAGTCCTGACGCTGACACACACTGCCAACATTTAGAGCAAGTTTTCACCCGTCTCCAGGACTACGGCATCCAGATAAGCGTTGACAAGTCAGAGTTTGGTGTTACCTCCGTCGACTTCCTCGGCCACACCGTCTCTCCTTCAGGCATCACTCCCATCTCTTCCCGCTGCGACGCCATTCAACAGTTCCCGAAGCCGACAACTCAGCGCCAGCTCAAGCAGTTCCTCGGGATGATCAATTACTACAACCGCTTCATTCCACACTGCGCGCTCATCTTCCAGCCACTCTACTCCATGATCAAGCCCTGCAAGAGAGGCCAGTCCGTCACACTCGCCTGGACTCCCGAAGCTGACGACGCCTTTCCCAAAGCCAAGGAGGCACTGAAGGCTGTTACCACACTCAGCTTCCCTACTCCAGACGCCACCACTTCAATCTCCACGGATGCCTCAGACACCGGCGTTGGTGGAGTCTTGCAACAGCACGTAAACGGAGCCTCGAGACCCATTGCATTCTTCTCACAGAAACTCAACAACGCCGAGAAGAAGTACAGCGCCTTCGACAGAGAACTTCTCGCCATCTACAAGGCTGTCAAGCGCTTCAGATACTTCGTCGAAGGCCGGGAATTTCACATATACACCGACCACAAGCCTCTTGCCACAACCTTCATCAACAACAAGTCCACCTACTCTCCCAGGCAGCTGCGCCACATCGACTTCATCTCTCAGTTCACGACAGACATCCGGTACGTCAAAGGCGAAGACAACATCCCCGCTGACGCTCTCTCCCGTAACATCTCTGCAACATCCTCCTCCCTCATCGACTATGCCGCCATTGCTGCAGACCAAGTCGACGACGCCGAGCTGCAGCAATTGAAGGATAACCCCGCTTTGTCGATGAGGCGAGTCGAGTTCCCCGGGACCAACGTGCACCTGTACGCTGACGCGTCTACCGCCACCATCCGGCCCTACCTGCCGCAGAACCACAGGTACCCACTCTTCCGCCAGTTGCACGACCTCTCTCACCCCGGGATCCGAGCGTCACAACGGATGATGTCCTCGCGCTTCATATGGACGGGGATCAACAAGGACGTCAGAGACTGGACCCGCACCTGCGTCCAGTGCCAGGCTTCCAAGGTGACGCGCCACACCGTCTCGCCTCCAGCAGCGTTCACGCCCCGATCCTCTAGACTTGAACACGTCCACGTCGACCTCGTTGGCCCACTCCCACACTCCAACGGCTACAAGTACCTCCTCACCTGCGTTGACAGGTTCACACGCTGGCCCGAAGCTGTCCCGGTCGAAGACATAACGACGGACACCATCGCCAGAGCCTTCGTCAACACCTGGGTGTCGCGCTTTGGTACGCCTCTCAGCCTCACATCCGACCGTGGAAGCCAGTTCGAGTCGAACCTGTGGGACAAGGTCATGTCCATACTGGGAGTTAAGCGGATCAGAACCGCCAGCTACCATCCTCAGTCAAATGGCCTTGTCGAACGCTTCCACCGCCAACTCAAGGCCTCGCTGGCAGCGACAGTCAAGGACCGCAGCGACTGGACTACGACTCTGCCCCTAGCCCTCCTCGGCATACGGACGTCCCTCAAGGAAGACTTTGGCCACTCCTCTGCAGAGCTCCTGTACGGCACCACTCTCCGCCTCCCAGGAGAGATTCTCTCGCCCACTCCTGGCCCTCCCTGCGACATACAGGACTACGCCAGGACCCTCAAGAACGCAATGCAGAGACTCCAGCCAGTGCCGCCACGTACATCACCATCCAAAACGTTCGTGAGCCAGGACCTCGACACCTGCACACACGTGTTCGTGCGAGTGGACGCCACAAAGAAGCCTCTGCAGCAACCATACGATGGCCCCTTCACCGTCATCAAGAGGACGCGCAAGAACATAACAATTGACCGCCACGGCAAGTCCGACGTCATCGCCATCGACCGGGTCAAGCCAGCGTACCTTCTGCGTCCAGATCCTCCACCAACCAACACTGTGTCAGTGTCTCTTACTCCAGTGCCCCAAAACAATGTCCAGTGTCACACGAAACATATAACGTTCCTCCTACCTCGTCACTAGGGGGGGAGTTATGTAGTGACCCTCTAAATCTCTCCGTTTTCTCTTAAGCCTCTCCTCTTCCTGAACCTTTTCTTCAGTCTGCCTTCATATCCACACATACCATTCCTCACTTTCTGTATTTCATCTTACCCAAGTCACTACATCCAAACACATACACATATATCATAGCTAACATTATAACAAACTCACTAACATACATATTAACATCATATCATTAACATTGTATATATTTCTGCATATCAACCATTGTAAATATCCATCCAGGATATTAAAGTCCTTTATATACTCGAAAATAAACTGCTTCCTCAATGGAGTCATCACTGGTTATTAGTAGTGTCTTTTAACCTACAAGGCGGCCTTAGCGGACCCAAACGGCGTTGTACCAGCTACAACGTATGCTGCCTCGAAAACACACAAACAGAAATGTTTGGTTTTCGCTGTAGCGGCCTAGGCTGCCGCTACACTCTTACTTCATCTATTTTCTGTTACTTCTACCACTAATAATTTCTTTCTTCCTTTATCTTCTTCCTCTTTATCCTCCTTCTCCTCCTCCTTTTCTTCTATCATTTATTTTCTCCCTTTCTCTTCCTCTTCCTCCTCTTCTACCTATTTCTCTTCCTCTTACTGCTATTCACTTATTTTCTTCCTTTCTCCTCCTCTTCCTCCTCTTCCTATACCTCCTTTCTCCTCCTCCTCCTCCTATTATTTCTACTACTTACCATTTTTTCTTCCTTTGTTCTCTTCCTCTTTATCCTCTTCCTCTTCTTCCTCTTGTACATTCTTCTCCTCTCCCTCATTCTCCTTGTCTTCGTCCTCCTCCTCCTCCTCCTCTTCTTTTTCCACTTTTTATTCTTTCTTTTCTTCCTTAATTTCTTCCTCCTAACCCTATTATCCCTCCTCCTCCTCCTCCTCCTCCTCCTCTTCTTCTTTCTCTTCTTCAAGTGTTTTCGTCTTATCATCTTATTGTTTATTCTTTCTTTATTTACGTTCGTGGGAGAGAGAGAGAGAGAGAGAGAGAGAGAGAGAGAGAGAGAGAGAGAGAGAGAGAGAGAGAGAGAGAGAGAGAGAGAATGAATCAACGAGAACAAGCAGGAAGGAATAAGAAAGAAAAGGAAGAAAAGAAAAACTGGAAAAGAGGAAAAAGGAAATCAAGACACGAAACAAGCAGACACAAAAATAGACGAAAGAGGAAAAGAGAAAAGAGGAATAGAAGAAGGGAGGAAGAGAAAGGGAGGGAGGGAGGGTGGGGAGAAAGGAAGAATCAAGTACCCCATCTCCCTTCCCTTTCCCAATCCCCCCTCACTCCCCCCTCCCTCCCTTCCCCAATCCCTCCCTTGCCCGAATGCTTGTGGGAAGGAAGGATTAGCAGCAGCATCACACGGGGAAATAAATCCTCTTCGTAATTAATAGAGAGGGGAAAAAACCGACCACCGTGGGAAAATACTTGTTACTGAGGGGAAGGGAGGGGAGGAAAGAGAGGAAATTTATTAGAGGGGAGAGGAAAGAGAGGGAAGGAAGGAAGGAAACAGAAAGGGAAGGAAATATTAGAGGGGAAAGGGAAAAGAAGGAAGGAAGGAAACAGAGGAAGGAAAGGAAGGAAATTTATTAGAGGGGAGAGGAAAGGGAAGGAAGGAAGAAAAGAAACAGAAAGGGAA
>NC_066568.1:5207717-5220217 GCF_024679095.1 Eriocheir sinensis
TCGTGTTCGGAATCATTATTATCATTATTATTATTACTGTTATTATCATTATTTATGGCGAACACCTGGGCGCCTGTCTACCTGATAATTGGTTAGGCCTGAGGTGTGTGTGTGTGTGTGTGTGTGTGTGTGTGTGTGTGTGTGTGTGTGTGTGTGTGTGTGTGTGTGTGTGTAGTATTTTTATTTATTTTACTTATTCAAACATAAAAGCCTAAAATATCATTACTATTACTACTACTACTACTACTACTACTACTACTACTACTACTACTACCGCCCTCACACACCTTTCCTGTTCTCTAATTAAGCAATAATAAAAATAACCAATATACATTGAAAAAATCACACAGGTAAATTAAAACCTTCCATAACAAGGTTTCTGGAGGAGGAGGAGGAGGAGGAGGAGAAGGAGGAGGAGGAGGCTTGATAACACTACTGATATAACATAATGAGAATCAGATAAGAAAATACGAAATAAGGTTGTGAAGAATATATGAGAGAGAGAGAGAGAGAGAGTTATTTATCTTGTTCATCTCATCGTATACGTCGTGTAGTCGTGCTCTCTCTCTCTCTCCGATCCTTATCATCACGACCTTCCAGCAAATTTAAGCGTCTGTTAATTTCTATTCGAATGCAATTTTCTCGTTTAATTTGCATCGATATTGTTTAAGTGATACACGATTCCTGCCACTTGCGAGAGAGAGAGAGAGAGAGAGAGAGAGAGAGAGAGAGAGAGAGAGAGAGAGAGAGAGAGAGAGAGAGAGAGAGAAGGAGAGAAAAGAAGGAACAGGAGTGAGATAAAAATGTTCGACTATTATCAATGTTATTATATTTTGCTACTACTACTACTACTACTACTACTACTACTACTATTACTACTACTACTACTACTACTACTACTACTATTACTATATGGGCAGGTCGATAGGTAGGTATAGGTAAACAGATAAACTGAAGAAGAGAAAAGAAGAGAAAGGAGAAGAAAGAGAAAAAGAAGAGAAAAGAAGAGAAGAGAAAAGAAGAGGAAGGAGAAGAAAGAAAAATAAGTGAAAGGAGAAGAAAGAGAAAAGAAGAAAAAAGAGAAAAAGAAGAGAAAAGAAGAGGAAGGAGAAGAGAGAGAAAGAGATATGAAGAGAAGGAAGGCTCGGGTACTTTTCTCCTCCATTCCTCCACTCCTTCCCTCCTTCCCTCCTCCTTCCCTCCCTCCATCTGGTAGAAGAAAAAAGATGCAAATTAGGATGGGTATGCAAATGAAGGGAACTGCTTGCACGAGGAGGAGAAGGAGGAGGAGGAGGAGGAGGAGTAAGGCACCAAGTGGAAGAGGTGGAGGTGATGGTGGTTGAGCTTAAGGTGGAGAGAGACTTGTTACGATTTCTCTCTCTCTCTCTCTCTCTCTCTCGCGACCACGCGTGACTCAGAAGGTGATGGTGAAATATAGTGAAAGTCTCTCTCTCTCTCTCTCTCTCAGCGGGCAGCCCTCACGAATAGGCAGCCACGCATGACGTCATTATCTCTCTCTCTCTCTCTCTCTCTCTCTCTCTCTCCTGATCCGAAGCATAATGTTTCGAATCCGTCTTGTGAAACGCTTCATTAACCAAGGAGGAGGAGGAGGAGGAGAGATAATATTTTTAACCCTTTGTGAATGAGAGGTTTAGAACTAGGTGAAGCGGAACGAGATAGTGAACCAGAGATGAAACGAAGGCAAGTCATGGGTAAGAATGGGTAAGGGTGGAGGAGGGAAGACAGGGGTGAATATGGTAAGAGAAGAGTGAGAAAGATTAGGTAAGGTAAGGTAAGGTTAAGTAAAGTAAGATTAGATAAGGTAAGGTAAGATAAAGATAGGTTAGGTAAGGTATTGTTAGGTAAGGTAAAGGTCTGTAAGATAAGGTAAGGTAAGGTTAAGTTAGGTTAGGTAAAGTTGGGTTAGGTAAAGTTAGGTTAGGTATTGTTAGGTGAGGTAAAGGTCTGTAAGATAAGGTAAGGTTGAGTAAGGTAAGGTAAGGTAAAGTTAGGTAAGGTAAAGTTAGGTTAGGTAAAGGTCTCTAAGATAAGGCAAGGCTGAGTAAGGTTAGATCTGTTAAGGTAAGGTAAGGTTAGGTTTGGTAGAGTTAGGTTAGGTATTAATGGTACAGGAAGGTAAGTTTGGATTAGGACAGGATAGGTAAGTAGGTTAGGTATTAAAGGTAGAGGAATTTAAGTTTGGATTAGGACAGGATAGGTAAGTTAGGTTAGGTAAGGAAATTAAAGGTAGAGGAAGGTAAGTTTGGATTAGGACAGGATAGGTAAGTTAGGTCAGGTAAAGTTAGGTTAGGTAAGGTAATTAAAGGTGGAGGAGGGTAAGTTTGGATTAGGGCAGGATAGGTAAGTTAGGTTAGCAAGGGTATGGAAAGGTATATAAAAGTAAAATAAGGTAGAGGAAGGTAAGGTGGGGACAGAATAGGTAAAGTTAGGGAAGGAAAGGTTAGGTAAGGTAAAGTTAGGTAAGGTAACGTAAGGTAAGGTTAATTTAGACAAGGTTAGTGTCGGCAAATAAGGAAAGGTAAGCTACAGAAAGGAAAGGTAGAGTAAGGTAGGGTAAGGTAAACTAAGGCAAAGGAAGGGAAAGGCAAAAACGTGTGGAAAGTGACATTTACATATTCATAAAGGGAGTCGTGTGGGTAAGGCCGCGTGGGTAAGGGCGTGGCATAGGTAATGGTGGGTAAGGTAATGGGCAGGAGCACGAAGGGAGGGGCAGGGCGAGGGAAGGTTAGGGTAAGAGCACAAGTAAAATAGGCAAGAATCGGTAGTTAAGGTAAGATAGGTAGATGGGTAAGAAAATTTAGGTAAGTAAGGTGGGTAAGCGATGGGTAAGAAGGGGTAGGTAGGTAAGGTAGGTAAGAGTAAGTAGTATAGTAATTGAGGTAGGTAAGTGATGGGTAGGTAGATAGGGGAAGGGAAGATAACGTAATGTAAGGCAAGGTAAGGTAAAGGAAGGGAAGGAAAGGGAAGGGAAGGGAAAGTAAGAGAAGATAACGTAATGTAAGGTAATGGAAGGAAAGGAAAGGAAAGGAAAGGAAAGGAAAGGAAAGGAAAGGAAAGGAAAGGAAAGGAAGGGAAGGGAAGGGAAAGGAAAGGAAAGGAAAGGAAAGGAAAGGAAAGGAAAGGAAAGAGAAGGAAGGAAGGGAAAGGAAGGAAAGAAAGGGAAGGAAGGAAGGAAGGAAGGCAAGATAAGATAATGTAAGGTAAGGTAAAGGAAGGAAAGGGAAGGGAAGGAAAGGAAAGGAAAGGGAAGGGAAGGGAAAGAAAGAGAAGATAACGTAATGTAAGGTAAAGGAAGGGAAGGGAAGGGAAGGCAAGACAAGATAATGTAAGGTAAGGTAAGGTAAGGAAAGTGCGAAGGTAAATATGACTAAGCCTGCCTAAGGGTGGCGTGTGGGTAAGGACGCGTGGGTAAGGGCAAAGGCGTGTGTCTCAGGGTAAGGGGAGGGGAGGTTAGGGTAAGGGAAGGGGAGGGGGGGAGGGGGGGGCAACAGACAACAGGAAGCAACCAATTGTCGTGGACGCGAGCCGGGCGGGGAGACGCGTGCCCCCCCTCCCCCTCCCCACCTCCCTCCCTCATCTTCAACATTCTTACACCTCTCCTTCCCTTCTGACCTTCCTTCCTTTTCCTCCTCCTCCTTCTCCTTTTTATCTTCCTTCCTTATTAATTCTATCTCCCTTTATTCTTTCTTTCATCTCTCCATTTTTTTCTTATTTCCAGCTCTTTTTCCTTCTTCTCTTCCCTTCTTCTCTATCTCTACTTTCTTCTCTTTTCTAAATCTCTACTTTTCTCTCCCTTTCTTCCCTCTATTCCTGTCATTCTTATTTTCTCTTTATTCTATCTCTACTTTATTCTCCTCTCCTTTTCTCTCTTTCAATTCAATATTCTCTTTCCTAAATTCCTTCCCTCTTCTTTTTCTTCATTCTCGACTTTATCTTCTTTTTTCTCTTCCTCCTTCTTTATCCTCTTTACTAAATCCTTCTCTTTCTCCTTTCTTTTTCCCTTCTTCTTTCCATTCTTTCCTTTCCTTCCTTTCTTTCAATAGCGTCATAAGGCTTTTTTTATATACATGAAGAACAACTATCATTATCATTTGACAGCATCATTATCTCCCCTCTTCTTCTTCCCCTTTCTCCTCCTCCTCTTCCTCCTCCTCTTCTTCCTCTTCTCAGTCATCATCTTCATCTATCCTTATTATTCCTTCTCTTTTCTTCATCATTTTATTCTCCTTCATCAGTTCTTCCCTTTCTCTCTATTCTCCTTTCTTCTCATCTCCTTTTTATTTCCTATTATCTTCTGTTACTCCTTTTTCTTCTTATTCTTTTCTTCTTTCTCTCTCCCTTTCTTTCCTTTTTTTCTGTTCTTCTCTTCTTTTTTTTCTTTATAGCGTATTATCTCTCTCTCTCTCTCTCTCTCTCTCTCTCTCTCTCTCTCTCTCTCTCTCTCTCTCTATCTCTCTCTCTCTCTCTCTCTCTCTCTCTCTCTCTCTCTCTCTCTCCAGTTTCATGACCTCAACGGCGCTTAACTAACTTAATACTTTCCTCTTATTTAACCTCCTCCTCCTCCTCCTCCTCCTCTTCCTTCGCTATGTACTATTTATATTCTTTTTAAGGGAAATAAAAGTATACTAATATGAGTCTTAAAAAATATCACTTGTAAATAGATGAAGAAAATAAAGTGATGTGAAAATAAAGGAAAATATTAAAGAAAGAGGAAAAACACAAGAATAAGAGAGAAAAAAAAACGAATGAGAGAAGCAAGGAAAAGAACAAGAATTAGAAAAAAAATGAGAAATAGATCAGAAAATGAGAGATATACTATAAATAAATAAAATAAGAACAAAGAAAATAAAGTTAATAATATAAGCAAGATACAAAAATGCCCACAAACAGTTAGGTAAGAAGTTGACGTCATTATTATTATTATTATTATTATTATTATTATTATTATTATTATTATTATTATTATTATTATTATTTTAAGTAACACTCCATAGCTTTATTGTCATTTCATTCTTACTAAAACACACACACACACACACACACACAGACAAAACAAGTCACATAAGCGAATTCTTAATCCCTCCTCCTCCTCCTCCTCCTCCTCCCTTACGACCTCTCCTCTGCATCCATCATCATCTCTCTCTCTCTCTCTCTCTCTCTCTCTCTCTCTCTCTCTCTCTCTCTCTCTCTCTCTCTCTTCTCCTTCCCTATGATGTTTTCCTCCTCCTTTCTCCTATCTCTCTCTCTCTCTCTCTCTCTCTCTCTCTCTCTCTCTCTCTCTCTCTCTCTCTCTCCCTCTCTCCTTCCTCTTCTCCCTCCTCCCCCTTCTCCTTCTCTCTCCCACTCCCTCCTTCTCTCCCTCCCTCCTTCCTTCCCTCCTCCTTTATTCCGTCTACATCTCCTAATCACCCTCTCCCCTTCCTCCATCTTCCTATCCCGTTCCTGACCCCTTCCTCCTCCTCCTCCTCCTCCTCGAGTTAGCGTGCCTCGCCTTCCTTAGTAAGCTCGTGGGGTTGATAAACAGTGAAGGAGGAGTGGAGGAAGAGGAGGAGGAGGAGGAGGAGGAGGGAAAAAAGCTAAAAAAAAAAGAAGAGGGAAGAGGAGGAGGAGCTACACAGGGTCAAAGATAAGTGAAGAGGAGGAGGAGGAGGAGGAGGAGGAGGCGAGAAAAGTGAAAAGTGGAGAGTGGAAGAGAGAAAGAGAGGATGAAATTAACAGGAAAAAGACAAAAAGGAAAAGAAGGAGGAGGGAGAGAAGGAAAAAGATTGTGAAGAGAAAGAGAAGAGATAACTACGGGAAGAGAAAAAAATGAGAAAGATGAAGGAAGAAAGGAAAGAAAAGGAAACGAATGGAATAGAAATGAAAGGGAAGGGAAGGAAAGGAAAGGAAATGGAAGGAAAGGAAAGAAGGGATTGAGGAAAGAAAGAACACGTTGGAGAGAAAAAAAAGAGATAGAAGAGAGAAAGAAAGAAAGAAAGGGGGGGGAGAGGGAGGGGTAAGTGAAGATGGAGAAGGAAGAGGAAGATGAGGTGAAGACAAGTGTAAGGAGGAGGAGGAGGAGGAGGAGGAGGAGGAGGAGGAGGAGGAGGAGGAGGAAAGAAAGAGAAAACGTGATGGAAGAGGAAGAAGAGGCAAGATGGAGGAGGAGGAGGAGAAAGGATGATATAGGAGGAGGAGGAAAAAGGGTGATATAGGAGGAGGAGGAGGAGGAGGAGGAGAAAACTAACGATGGAAGAATAGAAAAAAAAACAAGATGAAAGAGGAGAAAGGGTGATATATGAAGAGGAGATGAGGGAGATGGAAGGAGGAGGAGGAGGAAGAGGAGGAGGAGGAGGAGGAGGAGGAGGAGGAGGAGGATAAAAGCATCATTAGTGTAACCATTGTATGCAGACGAGATTGGTTGATTCGAGTCACTAATGGAGGAGGAGGAAGAGGAGGAGGAGGAGGAGGAGGAGGAGGAGGGAGGGAGGAGATAAGGGGAGAGCTTTACCTAATAAGGAGAGGAGAGAATCAGGGAGATGAAAGGAAAGCGAGAGAGAGAGAGAGAGAGAGAGATGAAATGGGATGCTGGTAGAAGAGGGGAGAGGAGGAAGAGTTGAAGGAGAGGGAGGAAAAAGAGATGGCGGAGTGAAGGAAGAAGGGAAGGAAGGAGATGGAGGAAAGGAGGAGTAGGAGAAAGAAGAGAAAGAAGAGGAGGAAAGGATAGAGATGATATAGGATTAAATTAGAGGAAGAGAGAGAGGAGAGGAAGGAAAGGAGGAGAAGGAGAGAGGGGGAAAAGAGGAGAGGGATGGGGAGGGAAGAAGAGAGGGAGAGAGAGATAAATTACAGGCTCACAAACTATCGAGAGAGAGAGAGAGAGAGAGAGAGAGAGAGAGAGAGAGAGAGAGAGAGAGAGAGAGAGAGCACTAATGAGCAAAGGAACAAACAAACAAACAGTTATGGAAGGAAGGAAACACTTGTGCGAGGAAGGAAGGAGAGAAGGAAGAAAAGGAAGGAAGGAAGGAAGGAAGGGAAAAAAGAAAATAAGGAAAGGAGAAAGAAAGGAAATAAGGAAAGAAAGAAAGCATGGTCGGAAGTTAAGGAAGGAAGGAAGGAAGGAAAAGGATGAGAAAGAAGAAGAGGATGAAAAGGAATAAGGAAAGGGATGAAAGTGAGGAAGAAAGGAAGGAAGGAAGTTAGGGAAGGAAGGAAGGAAGGAAGGGAAGGAAGGAAGGAAGGAAGGAAGGAAGGAAGGGAAGGAAGGAAGGAAGGACGGAAGGAAGGAAGGAAGGAAGGAAGGGAAGGAAGGAAGGAAGGAAGGAAGGGAAGGAAGGAAGGAAGGAAGGAAGGAAGGTAAAGAGCGTAGACAGGTGTTAATGATAATGATTTGTTGTCTAAGCACACCTGAGGGAACCTTACTAATTACCTCTCTCTCTCTCTTCTTATGTTATTTATTGGTTAAATTTTTATATTAGTTTCTTAGCCCCAGACTCTCTCTCTCTCTCTCTTTTCTACTTATACATTTTTTTCTCTCCACCATCTATCCTTCACTTTTTCCCTCCCTTCCTCCCTCCCTCCCTTTCTCCCTCCCTCCCTCCCTCCCTCCTTCTCTCCGTCCCTTCCCTCTCTCCTCTTTCCATATATCCTTCAGTTTCTCCCTCATCTCTCTCTCTCTCTCTCTCTCTCTCTCTCACTTAGTCATGTTTGAAATTCCGGTGGTGTTTGTGTCTTGCTTAACTCATCACAGAGAAGAGGAGGAGGAGGAGGAGGAGGAGGAGGAGAATAAATAACATGCCCTGATCCTCCTCCTCCTCCTCCACCTCCTCTTCCTCCTCTTCCTCCTCTTCTACCTTTTTTTTTTCTCTCAGGCAAACAAATAAACTACACATGAATAAATACAGATAGATAAGTCAGTAAATAGATAGAGAGATAGAGAGGTAAATAAATAGATAAATAAATAAATATATAGACTGAAAAATAATATATAGAAAGACAGACAGAGAGAATGACAGACAAAATAAACTGAAATCAGGAACTTAACGAGAAAGCAATACCATAAGAAAAAAATAACATACATATTTCTCTCTAACACTTTCTTGTGAGGGAGAAATTAAGGAAGGATTATTAAGACTTGTGGATGTTGCTTTTATCTACAGGGCGACGAGGAACAATACATCACCTTGCTTCGTTACAGGGTGAGAGAGGGAGGGGGGAAGGGAGGTACAGCGTTATCAAAATTATCGTACTTAGCCACTCAGTACATCGTATTTTCCTGTTTCTGACTCACAACTATCGTAAACAAACACCAATACGTAACGCTTTTAACGATAACTTCAACTGGAATCTCGTTATCTGTCTGGGTACGAGAGTTTTGGGCCCTAGAGCTGATAAATGCGGTGTTCTGAGTACGATAATATAGTAACACTGGGGAGGGAGGGAGGTGCTTGTGTGCTTTCTTTGCCTATTAATTTGTAAACAGGAGTGTGTGTCTAATGTGTCCTTATGATATTTTTTGTTATTGTTTATTGAGGGTGGTCATTTTGTGTACTGATGCAACCTTTCCCAAACTAAACCTAACCCAACTGCACCGGACCAGGCCTTTCCCAACCTTTCCCAAACCAAACCAACCAACCTAACCTTCCCCTTACCAAACCTAACCAAACTGCACCTGACCCGACGTTTCCTAACCTTTCCCCAACCAAACCAACCAACCTAACCTTTCCCAAACCAAACCTAACCAAAACCCAAATGCACCCAACCCAACCCAACCTTTCCCAATCAAATCAACCAAATCAAACCAAGCTAAACCAACCTCTCCCCAACCAAACCAAACCTTTCCCAACCCAAACCCAACCCAAACCCAACCTTTCCCAAACCAAACCAAACCTAACCATCCCATTCTCCCTCTCATTCCAGCGGGCTCAAACAGGACGGACGAGGGATTCAGCCTGTCTACCTAACCTGTACAAGTGGCCGAGTCGAGTGGCAGTACCCGAGAGCAGGCTTGAGGGTCATCCTACGGTCCCCCCACAAAGGAAAGGAGTTCAGGGCATGCATCAAGGGAGACCAGAAGTTCGAGGGCGCTAGACTTTACCTTGAGGGACACCGATCGCTGCTCCCCATCTTCCACGCCGATGATGGGAGGCCGAAGGAGCTGGTGAGGTGTTTCTCAAGCTACAAGGGCGAGGCGGCGCTGTACGTGGAGGCCGAGCAAGGGCTGGACGGCCTCAAGAAGCAAGTCGCCGGGTTTGACTATCACTTGAGACCTGTTGGAGATGGCAATGCGGTGTATGAGCCCATGGAAGGTGAGTGTTTGGGTGTGTTTTGTTTGGTGTTTGTGTGTGTGTGTGTGTGTGTGTGTGTGTGTGTGTGTGTGTGTGTGTGTGTGTGTGTGTGTGTTTGTTTGTTTTGAGTGTTTGTGTGTGTGTGGTTGTTGTGTTTTCTTGTTTTTGTTTTGCATTTTGTTTTTGTTCGTTTGTGTTTTAAGTGTAATATTTGTGTCTGTGCTTGTTTTTATGTGTGTGTTCGTGCACACATTGACAAACACACACACACACACACACACACACACACACACACACACACATACACCAAACACACGATAATGGTGACGTCAGAAGCCAAAAAAAACCTATTACATCAACGCCTCAGGGAAGAGGGAGGAGAGGCGGGCGTCTAGACAGGAGGAGGAGGAGGAGGAGGAGGAGAGTAGTAAAAAAAGGAGTAGTGTGACACGGAGGAAAACGAAGACAGAGTAAGAGGGAGGACAATGAAGAGGAGTTAAGGAGAGTGAAGAGGAAAAGTAAGAGGAAGGATGAAGAAGAAAGAAGAGAAGGAGGAGGAGAAGGAGAAGGGAGAAGAGAAAAAAGATGGTGTTTGTCTCTCTTGAGCTCTGCATAGAAGAGTAGGAGGAGGAGGTGGAAGAGAAGGACGAGGAGGAGGAGGAGGAAGAGGAGGAGGAGGAGGAGGAGGAGGAGGAGGAGGAGGAGGAGGAGGAGGACCATAAGACATGACAAGTTGGTCCTCTCATCGCCTGGCTCTCGAAGTGGTCCTTGAGTGTGTGTGTGTGTGTGTGTGTGTGTGTGTGTGTGTGTGTGTGTGTGTGTGTGTGTCCGGCACGGGGAGAGACAGAGGTATGGAGTGCCCCAAGCGATGTTTATATAAGGGAGGGAGGAGGAGGAGGAGGAGGAGGAGAAGGAGGAGTTGGTGCTGGTGGAAGGGTTTGGAGATGGAAGAGGAAAGGGGAGAGGAGAAAAACGGTAGTTGGAATTTATGGAGGAGGAGGAAGAGGAGGAGGAGGAGGAGGAAGAGGAGGAAAATAAGGAATGTTCACTGAATCATAAACAAGATAAATGACGAACTAGAAGAAGAAGAAAAAGAAGAAAGAGAAGAAGAAGGAGAAGAACAAGAACAAGAAGAGGAAGAAAAAGAAGTAGAAAGAAGAGGAAAAAGAAGAAGAAAAAAAAGAAAAAGAAGAAAAAAAGATGAAGAAGAAGAAGAAAAAGAAGTAGAAAGAAGAAGAAGAGGAAAAAGAAGAAGAAAAAAAAGAAAAAGAAGAAGAAAAAAGATGAAGAAGAAGAAAAAGATGAAGAAGAAGAAGAAAAAGAAGAAGAAGAAGAAGACAGGACATGACTCAAGGGGTGCTGTCCAAGTGCTGATCCAGGTTCTTGCTTACCTTTCACCCCCTCCCCTCCCCTCCCCCCTACCTTCCCCTCCCCTCCCCATTTTTCCCCTTACCTCACCTGGTCTGACCCTCAACTTTCCTCCCCTCACCACTTTTCTTCTCCCTCCTGTTTCCTTCCTCCCTTTTTTTCCCTTCTCTCTTTCCTCCCTCCCCTTACCTTACTTTCCCTAATCTTTCCTTTCCTCTGCCTATTCCTTTTCTTTTCTTCTCCCTCCTCTTTCCTTCCTTCCATTCTTTCCCTAATCTCTTTCCTCCCTTCCCTTACCTTACTTTACCTAATCTTTCCTTTCCTCCCTTCTCCTCCTCCTCTTCTCTTACCCCCGTCCTCCTTCCATTCTCTTCCCTCCCTTCTTCCTTTTCTACCTCCATCCCTTCTTATCCTTACCTTACTTTACCTTACATTGGGTTAGCACTTAAGGGAAAGGTGTTAGGTGTGTGTGTGTGTGTGTGTGTGTGTGTGTGTGTGTGTGTGTGTGTGTGTGTGTGTGAGAATGTGTGTGTGTGTCTTCCTCTCTCTCTCTATTATTAACACTATTATCATTATCGCTACAAGAATTTTCCTCCTCCTCCTCTTCCTCCTCCTCGTCATCATCATCATCATCATCATCATCATCATCATCATCATCATCATCATCATTATCAGCATCTTCTTCTTATTCATAGTTTCTTTTCGTTTTCTTGTGACATGAAAAACAGATTGAAGAGTTTGTCTGTCTGTCTCTGTCTCTTTATCTGTCACTCTGTCACCTCTTTTAACATTCTCTCTCTCTCTCTTTTGATTTTTTTCTTTATTTTGTGGTTATAAATGTTTAGTTTTCTTCGATTCTCTTTTTAATTCATTCTCTCTCTCTCTCTCTCTCTCTCTCTCTCTCTCTCTCTCTCTCTCATGCCTGTGAAATGAATTAAACCAACGCCCTCAAGCCGCTAAGTGAAGCCAGCACGTGCACACACACACACACACACACACACACACATCCGCTTATGGTACAAAGAACAGAATAAGCTTTTAGTGTTTATTATGAAAATCCAACGAGAGAGAGAGAGAGAGAGAGAGAGAGAGAGAGAGAGAGAGAGAGAGAGAGAGAGAGAGAGAGAGAGAGAGAGAGAGAGAGAGAGAGAGAGAGAGAGAGAGAGAGAGAGAGAGAGAGAGATTCACGAATTCCTCTACGATAAATATTGAACATCTTCAAAGCCAAAAACACAAAATAATAACGAAAACAAATTACTAACGATAAGAAACGAATGAAAATACAAAGAAAAAAGAAGAAAAGGAACAGCAATTAAAAGAAAGAGATTGTACACGTCGATGCTGATAAAGAAAAAAATAACAAATAAAAAGAAAAATAACGAAAAAGTAGAAAAAAAAGTTGTCATAAATAATGGAAATAGATAAAATGGATAGAAAGGAAAACAAGGAAAGGAAAGGAAAGAAAATAAGGAAGAAGTAAGTTGTGAAATAAAAGAAATGGAAATAATAATAAAGTTTGGAAACAAGGAAGATAAGGAGACGAAAGATGGGAGAAGTTAAAATGGAAGAGGAAGAAGAGGAGAAGGAGGAGGAGGAGGAGGAGGAGGATCAGCTGTAAGAGAAGGAGAAGCAGGAGGAGGAGGAGGAGGAGGAGGAGGTGCTTGAGGAGGAGGTGCTTAATAAGGTGATGGAGGAGGAGAGGGAAGAGTAAGTGAAAAATGAAAAGGAGGAGGAGGAGGAGGAGGAGGAGGAGGAGGAGGAGGAGGAAGAAGAAGAAGAAGACACAGACCACACAGAGAGAATTTACAGATCTATCCCCCCCTTCTCTCTCTCTCTCTCTCTCTC
>NC_066568.1:5222717-5230217 GCF_024679095.1 Eriocheir sinensis
TCCTTTCTAATTTCTATCCCTTCCTTCATCCCATTCCTCCATTCTATACTTCCTTCTTTCCCTCCTTCCTTTATTCCTTCCTCCTTCCTTCTCTCTTTTATTTCCTTCCTTTTTGAGTGTGTTTGGAATAATTTTCAAACATCTTAACCTTAACAGCTTCTTTTGTCACCTTGTTGTGTTTGAGGAGGAGGAGGAGGAGGAGGAGGAGGAGGAAGAGGAGGGAAATGGTTGTGGTTGTAAAAGTAGTGGTAATAATAATAAAAACAGTAGTAGTGGTGGTGGTTGTGGTGGTAGTAGTAGTAGTAGTAGTAGTAGTAGTAGTAGAAGTAGTAGTAATAGTAGTAGTAGTAGGAGGAGGAGGAGAATAAAGGTCTTAGAATCATCAATATTTAACCCAAAAGGAAAAGAAGAAAGGAAAGAAAAGGAAACAAAAGGAAGAAAATAAAAGAGAAAGCAGAAAAGAAAAGAATGAGAAAAAATCGTGTTGGTTTTCCACTAAATTTATGTTACTTTCCTCCAGTGTAACCTTCCCCTCCTCCTCCTCCTCCTCCTCCTCCTCCTTTTCTCCAATTTAGTCATGGAGGATGGAGTGGTCAGCGTTTCTTCCTTTCCTCCTCCTCCCTTCCTCTTCCTCCCTTCGTCACACTCTCTCTCCCTCCCTCCTGTTTACCTCCCTTCCTTCCTCTCTTCCTCCATTCCCTCTCTTTCTTCACTCCCTTCCTCTCTTCCTCCCTCCCTCCTCTCCCCCCTTCTCCTCTTCCTCCCCCCCTCCTCCTCCCTTCCTCTCTTCCTCTCTCTCTCTCTCTCTCTCTCCTGTTTACCTCCCTTCCTTCCTTTTTTCCTGAATTCCCTCTCTTTCTCCACTCCCTTACTCTCTTCCTCCCTCCCTCCTCCCTCCCTCCTCCTCTTCCTCCCTCTCTTCCTTCCTCCATTTCTCAAGGCTTCGATGTTTCAATTTGGAGGAAAAAAAAGGTAATTGATACTTTGTCCCTTGAAAGAAAAATAAATATAAGAAAATATTTTGCTCCGTGAAAACTTTTGGAAATTCAGTGTTTGTGTATACTTGTGTGTGTGTGTGTGTGTGTCTGTGTGTGTGTGTGTGTGTGTGTGTGTGTGTGTGGAAAACAAACAAAAAGATAAGCAAACAAAACCTAGAAATACGAAAACACACACACACACACACACACACACACACACACACACACACACACACACACACACACACACACACACACACACACATTTACACACAAAAAAAACATTCCCTTCAGTCTGTCTTTGAAAAGGTAAAAATGCGTGTCATTGAGAAACAGAAAAAGGGAAAGAAAAGAAAGAAAAGAGAGAGAGGGAGAGGGAGAGAAAGAGAAGGGAGGGAGGGAGGGAGAAATATATGACCAGGTAAAAAGTACAGGTATGGAGGAAAGATAGAGGAGGAAAAATTACCTCCAATTACTAGAGACCAGGTAACTCCCTTTTGTCCCTCTCTCTCTCTCTCTCTCTCTCTCTCTGCTGACTCTGATTTCATTTTCGTCAGATCGCTTGCTGACTCTCCTCCTCCTCCTCCTCCTCCTCCTCCTCCTCCTCCTTTTTCCTGCCATGGCAAAATCTGGAGAGAAAGGAAGGAAGGAGAGAGACAAAGAAAGAGGGAGAGGGAGATGAAGAAGAGATGGTGATGGTGGTTGTGGTGGTGGTGGTGGAGAGGGTGGTGGTGATGGTGGTGGTTGGTGGTAGCTCTCCAGTTTATGGCGGTGTTGTGTATAATTTTTCACGGTAGAGGTGGTTATGTTATGTTGGTGGTGGTGGTGGTTACGTTATGGTGGTGGTGGTGGTTGTGGTATTGTTGTTGTTGTTGTTGTTGTTGTTGTTGTTGTTGTTGTTGTTGTTGTTGTTATTTTCTTTTCTTTTTCCGTGATTTGAAAAGGTTAATATTTCTTCTACTAATTACCCTCCTCCTCCTCCTCCTTCTAAAAATACTACATAAAGTTAAACAAGAAAAGCAATTAGTGTTTCTCTCATCCATATCTGATTGAGAGAGAGAGAGAGAGAGAGAGAGATGATGATGATGGAAAATAAATTATGTATGTATAGTGTGTTTCTCTGTGTGTGTGTGTGTGTGTGTGTGGTGTGTGTGTGTGTGTGTGTACCAGGTGTCTTATGGAGCTAAATGTATGCAGGTGACCGACCACTCTTCTCTCCTCCTCCTCTTCCTCCTCCTCCTCCTCCAGCGCCTTTCACTCTACCAATCACCACCTCCAATCTCCATAAACACACCGTTACGCCATTCCAGACACACACACACACACACACACACACACACACACACACACACACACACACACACAGTATATATTTTTGTCTTTCCCAAATGCGTCTCGACACTAAAAACATTCATGGCTGCGTGTTTGTTCGAAGAGAGAGAGAGAGAGAGAGCGGTGACGGTTAAGATTGTCCTCTGAAACTGTCATCTTGTTCCATCTCTCTCTCCAAAAATAACACAAATTATCATAAATGACAACATAAATAACATAAAGGAAGTAGATTTTTATAAACCAGAAAAAAAAGAAAAAAGAAAAATAGGAAAAACAAAATTACGTTACTGTTTTTTTTCGTATTCTGAAAAAAAAAATATAAAAAAGATTGAGTAAAACCATCATCAACCTTATCAGACCAATTACCAAAGTTTGACCTCTCTTTAAATTACTCATTATCGACAAATTATCTTCTTCATTACATCAATTTCCCTTATCAACTCACTAATTGCTAACAGACGAATTAACTATCAATTTCTCTATCAACAAAAATTATCTACTTCATTTTTTGTCTATTATTTTTATCAACTCTTCAATTACTATCAGACTAATTGAAAAATGATGACCTCTTAAATTATTCTGATCAAAAAATTATCTCTATCTATTTCCTTCTTCTTCTGTTCTTATAATTTGTGTTTGTTTTTTGGTTGTTTTTTTCAGTTGTCTTACTCCCCACTTTTCTTTTCTTTTATTTTGTTTTCTTCTACATCCCTCCCTCTCTCTTTCTCTTCTCTCTCCCTCTCTTTCCCCACTCCTTCCTTCACTTCCTCTTCTCCCTCCCTCTTTCCCTTCCTTCCGTCTTTCCTTTCCTTCCGTCTCTCCCTTCCTCCTCCTCTTTATTTTATTTTGTTTTCTTCTCCTTCCCTCTCTTTCTCTTCTCTTTCCCTCTCTTTCCCCACTCCTTCCTTCTCCTCATCTCCTTTCACCTTTCCCTTCCTTCCATCTCTTCCTCTTCCTCTTTATTTGATTTTCTGTTTTTTTCTACCTCCCTTCTTCCCTCTCTTTCTCTTCTCTTTCCCTTTCTTTCCCCACGCCTTCCTTCTCCTCCTCCCCTCCCTCCATTTTTCCCTTCTTTCCGTCTCTCCCTTCTTCCTCCTCTTTATTTGATTTTCTGTTTTCTTCTCACATCATCTTCTTAATTCCTACCTTTCTTCTTCTTTTCCTCTTTCCCTTTTCTTCTTCTTTTATTTACTCCCTGATACCTTTCCTTCTCTTTTATTCATTTATTTCTGTTTTCTTATTAACCTCTTGTGTCCCTCCTTTCTTCTTTTCTTCCTTTCTTTATTTTCTTCTCTTACTTTTATATAATAACTAATTCCTCCTTTTTTCCCTTTCCTCCTTTTCCAGTTCCTTCATTTCTTCCTTTCTTCTATTTCCTCCTATTCTTTTCTTTACTGTTTTCTCCCATTGCTGTTATTTATCTTCTTTTCTTCTTTTCTTTCTTTTCTTCTATTTTTATCCACTCCCTAATTCCTTTTTTGCTTCTCTTTTCTTCTCAAATTTCCTCTTCCGCTTTCTTTTTTTATTCTTTTCTTTTCTTCTACTTTTATCTACTCCCTATTCCCTTTTTGCTTCTCTCTTCTTTTCACATTTTCTTTGCTTTCTTTATTATTTTCTTTACTGTTTTATCCTTCCTTTTCTGCTTTCTCTTTTTTATTCTTTTCTTTACTGTTTTATCCATCTTCTTGTCTTCTCTCTCTTTAATTTTCTTCTCCTACTTTTTATATACACTTTAATTTCTCTTTGTCTTCCCTTTCTTCCCTGCGATCAAGGGCAAAAGTGTAACACGTGGTTCCAAACAGCTCCTTGCCCCCCGCCCCTTACCCTCCCTTATCTCCCTTAACTGATAAAGGGAGGAGATGGTGGGGGATGCTTATCAGAGGGCAGAGAGGCAAGGTGGGAGGATAAGATAAAGGAGGAGGAGGAGGAGGAGAAGGAGGAGGAGGAGGAGGAGGAGGAGGAGGAGGAGGAGGAGGAGAAGGAGGAAGAGGCTGTTGGAGTTGTAAATTGTAATGACTAGACTTCTCCTCCTCCTCCTCCTCCTCCTCCTCCTCCACCTCCTTCCCCTCCTCCTCCTTCTCTTCCATTATATCTTCGTTTCTTCTTCTTCTTTCCTTCTATTCTTCATCTTTTATTTCTTCCTCTTCTGTATTTTATTTTTTCCATTTCTTTTCCTCCTCTCTCTTCCTTCCTTCCTTTCTCAATCCTTCCTTCCCTCCCTTTTTCCTTATATTTTTTTTTACTCTCCCTTCTTCCATTATTTCCTTCAGTACCGACTAATGCGTGTGTGTGTGTGTGTGTGTGTGTGTGTGTGTGTGTGTGTGTGTGTGTGTGTTAATCGCTTTCCAAACCTCACCTTATATTTAGCTTCCAAACTCCTTCTTATCCTCCTCCTTCTCATATTACCTTTCCTCCCTCCCTCCCTTTCCTCCCTCCCTTCCACCCTTCCCTCCCTTCCCTACATCTCACCTTTCCAGCCTTACCTCTTTCCCTCCTACCCTCCTTACCTTCAATATCACCTTCCCTCCCTCCCTCTCTCCCTTCTCTCCCTCCCTCCCTTGCGTGTCAGGGAGAATAAAGGGAGAAACCGCTAAGCTTCAACAGATTGTCATTTTCGTCCTCCAGGTAACTTCATCCTCACTCTCGGCAGGGAGAGAGAGAGAGAGAGAGAGAGAGAGAGAGAGAGAGAGAGAAGGGGGGGAGGGGGCTGTTTGTTAATTTTGAAGTTTTGAAGTTGTTGGTATTTTTCTCTTTTTTCTTCCTTCATGCTTTTATTCATTCTTTACCAAGTTGCAATTTTCCTTCTTTCCTTTCTTCTTTTTCTTTCTTACTTTCTTCCTTCCCTCCATCCTTTCTTCCTTCCTTCCATTCTTTCTTTCTTTCTTTCTTTCTTCCTTCTTTCCTCCTCCTTTCTGTATGCCGCCGAAAAAAAAAAATCAGAAAAAGTAAAAAAAAATCTTCAAATTTCTTCACAGTTTCATAATAATAACTTTTGTCCTCCTCCTCCTCCTCCTCCTCCTCCTCCTCCTCCTCTTCTCCTCTTCTTCCTCCTTATTCCCCTATTCATCTTCATCTTTCTTTTCCATCTTTCTCCTCCTCCTCCTCCTCCTCCTCCTCCTCCTCTTCTCTTCTTCCTCCTTATTCCCCTATTCATTTTCATCTTTCTTTTCCAGCTTTCTCCTCCTCCTCCTCCTCCTCCTCCTCCTTTCTGTACCGTAACCTCCTCCCGTTTTCTGTGAGGCTTCAAGGGGAAACTTAAGAAGGGAAGGAAGGGTGCAAAAAAAGGGGGAGGGGAGGAACTTGGTCTCGTGTTTCAAGGGACTGTCTTGTACCTCTTCATTTTTACGTTTTCTTAGACTTAATGAAGCGGGTGATGTTTTTTTTGGGGGGGTAATATTGTTATAAGGTTGATTTTGTTGCTAACGTCTTCTTTCTATCTTTCCATCGCTTGTATCTATTATCTGTCTCTACTATTCATTTTTACAGTGAAACAAAAAATAAAAATAAATAGTTCGAACACTTGAAAAAACAAAGAAGGAAATGACGGAGACTTGAAAAATAGAAGGAAAAAAGGAGGAACAAAAAATAAAAAAAGAAAGAAAACAATAATGAAAAAAATCCCGCAAATCACTGCTCCTATAATTTATCTATCTATCTATCTATCTATCTATCTCATATGTCTCAATTTCCTTTTTTTCTTTTTTCTTTTTCTTCATACAAAAATAATATTACTAATCTTATCAACAGAGACAAAGACTTACACAGATAAATAAGAGAAGGAAATATGGAAGAAGGAAAAATGTAAGAAAACTAAAAATAAACTCAGAATATATGAAGAAACTAAAATAAAGAAAATAGATGAAAAAATGGAAGAGAAATGAAAAACCGATGGAAACAAATGAAGAAAATAGAAGAAAAATGATAGAGAAATGAAAACCCGATGGAAATAAATGAAGAAAATAGAAGAAAAATGAAAGAGAAATGAAAAACCGATGGAAATAAATGAAGAAAATAGAAGAAAAATGGAAGAGAAATGAAAAACCGATGGAAACAAATGAAAAAGAAAGGAAGACAATAAGATACGTTGAAGGGAAGAGAAAAAAGAAGAAGAAATATACAAAAAAATAAACCTCAGAATAAATAAAAAAAAAGTTAAAAAGAAGAACAAAAGGAGTAGAAGGTAAAAAATGAAAGAAAAAAAGATGAGCACTTGAAAAAAATAAAGAAAAGGAGAAAAAGGAAACGAGAAAATAGAAGAAATTTTTTAAAAAATACAAAAAACTTCGAACACTTGAAAAAATAAAGAAGGAAAAGACGGAGACGGAAAAAATAGAAGGAAAAAGGGAGGAACAAAAATTAAAAGAAAAAACGGGAAGAAGAAACAAGGGAAAAAGGGAAGAAGAAGAAATAATAAAAAAGGAAAGAAGAAATGAGAAAAAAAAATACTTCTAAAACCACTTCACGGTCACTTGAAAACCCAAAGAATGGAGGAAAAAAGACGCGAAAAGAAGAAGGAAAAGGGAAGAAGAAGAAGAAGAAAGGAAAAAGACAAGAGAGAAAGGAAAAAAGTTCGGACATCACTTCACTTGGAAAAATAGAAGGAAGTAAAAGGATATAAGAAAGTAAAAAAAAGAAAAAAAAGAGATGGGCAGGTGAACACGAGGAGGAGGAGGAGGAGGAGGATGACGTCACACCTGTAATCTCCTTCTAATCTGCTATCAGGTAACTCATCTCCGCAGGGTGGGACAGGTGAGAAGGAGCTCGATTCACCTGAGTCAATTAGAATATTAATAATCTCCTTAATAACCTAATGCGGAGGAGATGAGATGCTTTGGGAGATAACGAGGAGGAGGAGGAGGAGGAGGAGGAGGAGGAGATATTTTAGGTAAGAAACATTAGAAAGATTGAGAGGAAGAGGGAGGAGGAGGAGGAGGAGGAAAAGTGGGATTAAATGAAGGAAAATATTGTAGGGAGAGAAAAAAGAAATGGGAGATAAGGAGAAAGGAGAAAAATAGAGAAAGATGAAAGATAAAAAGTAAGAAAAAAGACGAAGAGGAGGAGGAGGAGGAGGAGGAGGAGACAATTAATTAAGTGCATGGAAATATTGTAAGAGGAAAGGGGAGATAAGAGAAAGGAAGAAAATAAAAATAGGTTTAGATAAGAGAGAGGAAGAAGAAGAAGAAGAAGAGGA
>NC_066568.1:5240217-5255217 GCF_024679095.1 Eriocheir sinensis
GGTGGTGATGCCCATACAGTGTGGCGCCAAGTGGGGTGAGGGGGAGTTCCTGGTGATGGGGGATATGCGCCTAGGCCAGCCCGTCCTCAGGTGTGCGCCCAGGTATGAGGAGTGGTCAGCCCTCACCCGCCGCGCCCAGAGCCAAGCCCAGTGCATCCTAGAATCCTGAGACCCACCCTAGGACTGCTAAGGATATCCAACTAAGATCAGCCTAGGACTCCAAATGAGATCCTTCCTCTCTTAGTAGGATCCAAAAAAAAAACTATACGGAATCCCAGTGCATCCTAGGGTCTTGAGACCCACCCTAGGACTCCAAATGCTAAGGATACACTACTGAGATCACCGTAGGACTCTCATTGCTAAGGATATCCAATACGGAGATCCTTTTTAACTTAGTAAAATGCACAAGAACTGTACAAAATTAAGTTCAGTGAATCCTTAAGTTATAAAACCATCGTAGGACTCTGCTAAGGATACCCACTATTGATATCATTTTTGTCTTAGTAGGATACACATACACAGTGCAGAGCCAAGTTTGGTGCATTCTTGAGTCTTGAGAGCATCGTTAGGGCATCGTATCCTACTGATCTGAAAGTCCCACAGTATCTTCCAGTACTCAGTAGGACCTCTATAAACTCTATGAAGTCAGTCCCAATGTGTTCGTGGGTTCTGAGAGCACCATAGGATCTTTCATTACTAGCAGGATACCCATAACATTACAGGATACGCCGAAGCATATCCTAAGAGTCCTATGAACAACGTGTGATCTTGCAGTACTAAGTGGGATGCCATAAACTTTAATAAGAGTCAAATATATTGTACCCTAGAGTCCTTCATGTGTTGTAGGATCCTTCAGTACAAAGAAGGATGCTAACAAACTCCGCAGGATACACAGAGACGATAAAAGAGTGTGTTTGAAGTACAGAAAATTATGTTCCTCGAGGTATATCAACATTCCTTTAAATTCCACGGAACATTAAAGGAAGTGACAGAGATAAGATTTAGTGCCTCGCTTTGGGGGAACTCAAAAACGGTGATACAGTGCCCGAAAGTGCCAATCAGTGCCAATACAGGGATCGAAGTGCCAAGAGTAAGCGGTAAAGAGTGAGTGAGAAGAAAAAGAATGAAAAAGAAAGGAACGAAAGCAAACAAAAAGAAACTGATGAAGAGACTAGACTTCTAAAAGAGAGAAAAATAAGAGTGAAAGAAAGAAAAAAAGGAGATAAGGACAAATAGAACATAGAAAGATGGGAAGAAAGGAGGGAAGGAGAGAAAGCAGATACAGATGAACAGATAAAAATAATATATGGATAGCGAGTTACCTGGAACGCGAAAAAGAAAAGGTTGACAACAAAATGACATGCAAAAGGTGTGATTAGCGGAAAATAATGATACTCCTAATTCCAGGTGTTGGTTCCTGACAAACTCAATTAAAAGACAGGTGTTAAAGGTGTCCTAATAAATGAATAAGGGAAGAGTGAGTTAGTAAATGAATAGATATATGAGTGAGTGCGTGAGTGAAGTGCCAATTGTGTTTCTCTCAAGTGCAATAAGTGAGTGGAAAAAAAAAGTCTTTATTGGAGGTTGTATTTTTAAGTGAGTGTGAGTGTGTGTGTGTGTGTGTGTGTGTGTGTGTGTGTGTGTGTGTGTGTGTGTGTGTTTAGCCATGTAACAAACCTCCACCGACTGATAAAAGAAGAAGAAGAAGAAGAAGAAGAAGAAGAAGAAGAAGAAGTGGGAGGAATAGAAAACGAGAGAAAAAGAAAAAATCCACAAAAGAA
This sequence comes from Eriocheir sinensis, assembly GCF_024679095.1. NCBI lineage: Eukaryota > Metazoa > Arthropoda > Malacostraca > Decapoda > Varunidae > Eriocheir > Eriocheir sinensis. Next base: position 5,241,999 of record NC_066568.1, read on the forward strand.
GGAATGAAGAAAACGTTATGTAAAGATGGATTTCTCAAGTCACCTCTTTTATTTATTCTCTCTCTCTCTCTCTCTCTCTCTCATTTACATACATCTGTTTATCTCTAATCTCTTATCTATCTGTCTATTTAACTTCCTCTTTTCTAACTATCTATCTACCTCTATCTATCGACTAATTAGACAAACCATATACTAATTATAATCGTAAAAAAAAGAAAGTGAGCAAATTAGACAGGCGTGTATATTGGTTTTTGTTAATTACAGGTGTGTGGGAGAGAAGGTGTGTCATTAGCAGGTGTGTAATTAGCAGGTGTGTGGGAGAGAAGGTGTGTCATTAGCAGGTGTGTCATTAGCAGGTGTGTGGGAGGTGCAATACAGTTAAAGAAGAATAAGTTTTTTTTTTATCATTCTTAAGAAAAAAAAATGTTGCAATTATCGTCTGCCTGTTTGTGTATGTACATTTGGTCTGTCCGTCTGTGTTTTCCTGTCTGTTTATCTGTCTGTATGTCTATCCATTTGTCTGTCTGTCTTTCTAGCTGTCTGTCTGCCCATATATTTCGTCTATTCCCTCTGTCTGTTCATTACTGCTTCGTTTCTTTCTTTCTATCTATCTATCTTCCTTCTTTTTGTCTGTTTGTTTTGGGTTCCGATCTTTCTATCTCTCTTTCTATTTATTTGTTCATCTCTGCTTCCTTTCTTTCTTTTCATCTCTCTCTTTTCTTTTAGTCTTTTCATCTGTTTCTGCTTTCTCTCTCTCCCTTCTTTCTTTTTATCTTTCTGTGTCCTATTTGTCTGTTTATCTGCTTCTTTTTGCTTTATTTCTTTTCTTTCTTTCATTCTTTTATTTCTCTCTCTTTAATGAGCCTAGTCTGTTCATCTTTTTTTCTTTCTTTCATTTCATTCATTCTTGTTTTCTTTCTAGTCTGTTCATCTGCTCCTTTTTGTTTTCTTTCTTTCCTTTCCTTCATTCTTTACTTCTCTCTCTCTCTCTTATAAGCCTAACATGACAAATTAATAATAACAATAACATTAAAAATAACCCAATCAGTGTAACTCTTAATTGGCAGTTGAATAATTAACATACACGAATTAGTAAAGAGACACTTCCTCTAACTAACTGTACATGTCATTACTGAAGTGTCATATAGTTCGTTATCATTAGTGTAAAAAAAAAAGGTCAATTGTATAATGGTGATTTGGGGCTGTATATAATTTCTTTCGTTTTATACATATCTTTCGTCCGTTTTCTTTTTCGTAATTTTAGTGGGGTTGTTTTTTTTAGTTTCCCCTTTTGATGCACATTATATTTTTAGTGATTCCGTGTGACACTATTTTATTTTTCCTTCAATGTTTCGCTTTTTTTTTTTTCTTGTCGCAAATGTATTTATTCCGTTGACTTTTGTGTGTGCTATTGAAATGGAACGTTGGAATTACGAATATATTAACTTTTATTTTCTTTGTTTACTATCATCTGTTTCTCATTTTCTTTATTTGCTCCGCGTCTTCTTTCATAGTTTACCCTTTAAATTTTCGTTTAACTCAAGGAAAACGCCAAACCGTTCCTCATTTTCATTAGTTATCCCCTAATCAACGTAACTTTTTTCCTTCTATGAAAAATTAGGTCATCTTTCATTGCTCGTTTTAAATTTTACTCTATTTTTATTGAAGCAAAAAGTTTTACAATTTAAGATTAACAAAAACTATAACTATTTCCCTTTAAAAAAGATATTTAGTTTCCCATTTTTTTCTATGTTAAACTTGTCACTCCACCCCTTTACATTTTAGACTAAACAGAAGACCTATTTCCCGTTTTCTTTGCCTTTGCCTACAACATGCATATAATTTCCCATTCTATTCACCGTTTTCCAAGTTCCATTTCACGTTCGCACTTTCCGTTCTTTGTAATTTTGAACCTGTGAGTCTGAAGGTGCCAAGTGACGCCCATTTTCTGTACATAGGGAGAACAGGAAGGAGGGGCGACTAACCCATTATCTCTGTAACCTTACTTTTGGGGCAAACTTATGAATATTTTGATCTCAGCCGCACCCAACCTCGCCACTAAGTAATTCATCGTCTCACATCGAACAATACAATAACAAGTAATTAACAACAGAAGATTTATAATAGTTTAATCAGGATATAAGGCAATAGTTGTGTCGTGCCGCCACTAACGAATTAACCGTCTCACTTCGAACACTGATAACAAACAAATAAAATAGCAGAGCGTTTATAACTCTGATGAGGATATAAAGCAAGAGTTACGTTGTCTTTCTACTTGATTATTGTAGCTTACTGTATTTTTTTCTGACATTAAGCGACGGTAATTATTTGTCTCGCTTCGAAAAATAATCATTAGAAAAAACAAGACATTAAGAATAGCTTTTTACAAGGTACAATACAAGGCAAAGCTTTTATATAACATTGGATTTGTGCCTCTTAAAACGATGATTATAAATTAGAAAAAATGCTGAAAATTTATAATACCTTAATCTGAGTATGAAGTATCCTTTTTCTACTCAAAATAGCAAACATCATTGATTTTTCTATAACTATTTGCACTTATCCTCTGCCAAAAAAGAACATTCATTTGTGTACAGCTATTTGCATTCAACATAACCATATTCAGTTATCTGCAATTATTCATAGTTATCTGCAGCCCACATAACAAACAGCATTATATTCTTCTATAGCTATTTGAAGTTATCCTCAATCATAACAAGGAACATTTATTCATCTACAGCTTTTTCCATTCAACATAACAATCAATTAAAGTAATCCGGAGCTATTCACAATTATTTCCAGACATTCGCATTCAACATAACAACCAGTATTTAATTATCCACAGTTAATTGCATCCATCCGTCAGTAACTCCTTTGGTGAAACTAGTCGAGAATATATGAGTCTAGGCATGAATTTTGCGTTTTCATTAATTAAGTATCATTATCATTACTATTGTTACTATTACTGATATCATTTGACAATCGGAATGAGAGGTTGTAAAGTGTATATATATTTTTTTCATTCAAATTTCTAGCGTGTATCTGTATTTTCTCTTTTGTCTTGAATATTTTTTGTGTGTTTTAAGTTAACATTCATCGTTCATCATTACTTAACATGTGTGAGAGATTTCTATTTTTCTATGTCACTAACAAAATTATTCTTTCTTTCTGTTAATTCACTAACTCAACTAGTATTATCTCTTTGTTGTTGCTTTCGTTGTTATTTTCCTTCTTTCTTTACCTCACTAACCTCCAAACAACTCTTTTCTTCATTATTTGTGTTGCTAACGTTTTCCTTTCAATTTTTTAACTTGCTAACAACTTTCATTTTTTTCTGTATTCCTTCTATTAACTCACTCACTCAGCTATTTTCTTGTTTGTTGTTGCTTCTATCAATGTCTTTCCTTCATTAATTTTGTTGCGACCGTTTTCTTCCTTTAACTTACTAACAACTTTTTTTTCCATTTTTTGTTGTTATTTTTTTCATTCTTTCTAATAACTCACTAACTCCAAAAATCCCTTCCCTTTGAGGCTTCTGTATTCTATGTATTCGTTTGTCTCAACCGTGAATTCACCGTGCCAAATTAAGTATGTTTTTTTGTGTGTGTGTTTGTTTGTTTGTATTTCCTCTCCTTTGTATTTATGATTTTCTTTCCCACATCCTTCATTCATTTCCTTTGTTGATGTTTTTTTGTGTGTATAATTTGTGTTTTTGTGTGTTTTTTTTGTGTGTTTTCTCACGTCTGTTTGTACTTATGTAAACACGACTTGTCTGTATATATTGGGATAAATGTTGTTTGTGTGTATGTATGTATGTTTGTATGTGTATGATTATTATGGAAAAATATATATATGAATTGTAAATGGATATGGTGATTTGATTTAACCTGCTATAAAATGCACACACACACACACACACACACACACACACACACACACACACACACACACACACACACACACACACACACACACACACACACACATTGAGTTTCATATAGCTTTATTAACGGAGAAAACAGAAAGGGATGAAAAAATATATCCCTTGATAGCTTCATTGCATTTCAGTTTAAACAAAAAAAAATAATAATCCGTCAAGAAAAAGAAAAGAAAAGGAGTAAAAAAAGAAACAGAGTAAAAAAGAGAAAACATTAAAAAAGAAGAATGAGTAAAAAAAATAGAGGTGAAAGAAAACAAATGAGATAAACAATAAAAAGGAAGAAGTAAAAAAACAATAAGAGATGAAAAAGAACAAAAGAAAGGAGTAAAAAAGGAGAAAAGGGAAAAGAAAAAAGAAAAGAACTAAAAAAAAAAGAAACCAACATTTTAATAAATCAACAAATAAAAGAACGAAATAAAGGCGAGAAAATAAAAAGGAGAAAGAAAACAAGAAAAAAAAAATAATTTAATAGACAAAACACACGTGGCCGGACCTTGCTGGCTTGACCCCACTTGACCTCACGAAAAGCTGACCAAACGGGCGAAAAGGTGAAGGAAAATTGATAATAATAACATGGATGGTGGTGGTGGTGGTGGTGGTATTGGTGGTGGTGGTGGTAGTGGTGGTGGTGGTGGTGATGGCGGTGGTAGTGGTGGTGGTGGTGGTGATGGTGGTGGTAGTGATGGTGGTGGTGGTTAAAGAGGAGGAGGAGGAGGAGGAGGGAGAACAATCAGACAAGGAAGAGAAGAAGGTGGAGGAGGAAGCAGAGAAGGAAGAGGAGGTGGAGGAGCAGGAAGAAGAGAAGGAAGAAAAATAGAAACAAGAATATTATGAAGATGAAAATGAAGGAGGAGGAGGAGAAGGAAGTAGACAAAGAAGAGGAAGCGGGGGAGGAAGAAGAGGAAGAGAAGGAAAAAGAGGAGGAAGAAAAATGATGACGAAGAACAGGAACAAGAATATTATGAAGATGAAAATGAAGGAGGAGGAGGAGGAGGAGGAGGAGGAGGAGGAGGAGAAGGAGGAAGTAGAGAAAGAAGGGAAGGCGGGGGAGGAAGAAGAGGACGAGAAGGAAGAAGAGGAGGAGAAGGAAAATGAAGACGAAGCATAGCAACAAAAATAATAAGGTGTTAATGAAGAAGTGAAGAAAGAAAAGACAAGAAAAAAAAACAAAGAACAAAACAAGAGAAAAAAAAAGACGATTTCGACCATAAAACAAAAAAAAAAAATGCAGAACACCAAAACGAACCAAAATGAAAACAAGAAATACAGAAAGAAAAGAGAAAAAAGAGAAAGAAGAAACAGAAAAGTAGTCGTAGAGAAAATAAAAAAATAAAAAAAAAGAGGAGGAGGAGGAGGAAGGAAGAGGAAGAAAAGGTGTCCGTGGTGGAGGTGGTGGTGGTGTCTGCTGAAGGTCAACTATAATTGCAGGTTTAGGCAGGTAAATTTGAGGCCAGGATGCTAAAATACGGCAGGTGAGTGAGGGGGAGGGAGGGAGGGAGGGAAGACGAGAGGTTGAGAAGGGGGAGGAAAGAGGAGAGAAAAAATGAAATGTGCTTTGGAGTGGACAAGAGGAAGAAAGGAAGGAGGAGGAGGTGAGTGAAGGAAGGAAGGAAGGAAGGAAGGAAGAAAGGAAGGAAGGAAGGAAGGAAGGAAGGAAGGAAGGAAGAAAGGAAGGAAGGAAGGAAGGAAGGAAGAGGTGAGTAAAGGAAGGAAGGAAGGAAGGAAGGAAGGAAGGAAAGAAGGAAGGAAGCAGAGAGAAAGGAGGAGTAAGGGAAGGAAATATAAGAGAGAGAGAGAGAGAGAGAGAGAGAGAGAGAGAGAGAGAGAGAGAGAGAGAGAGAGAGAGAGAGAGAGATGGATAAATGACAAATAAAGAAAAATAAGACTGTATGGACGGAAAGAATACACACACTCACACACACACACACACACACACACACACACACACACACACACACACACACACCTAGCAACAGACAGATATGCACACGCAGAGACAAAATCGAGACACAAAGAGACAAGCAGAAACAAACAAACAAAAAACAGGAATACACACACACATACACACACAAGGACAGGTAGACAGGTTGACAGGTAGAGAGACAGGTGACCACAGGTGGCGGAGGGGCGCAGGACAGAGGAGAGGTTACCTGGCTGTGGTTTGGATGCTAATTAACAGGTAACAAGGATAGGTGGACCGCACGCCTCCCCGATCTCCTCTCCACCTGGTCCACACTCGGTCCACCCCAAAAAAGAAAAAAAAACAATAGGAAAATAAAAAATAAAACAGGTATGCCAAAAAGGATGATAGATAAGATACACAATAAAGAACACATTAATTAAAGAGAGATAGAGAGAAATAAAGAAAGAGAAGGAGAAAGAGAGAAAGGAAAGAAAATGATAGCTAATGACAGAAACCAATCACACTAAAAAGCGAGAGATAAATAAAGAAAATATAAAAAAAGAAGACAAAATAAAATAAATAAAACAAAATATTATACATTCCGATATAAAGAGAAAAACAATATGACAAAGAAAACAAAGAGGAGAGAGAGAGAGAGAGAGAGAGAGAGAGAGAGAGAGAGAGAGAGAGAGAGAGAGAGAGAGAGAGAGAGAGAGAGAGAGAGAGAGAGAGAGAGAGAGAGAGAGAGAGAGAGAGAGAGAGATGGAAAATAAAACAAAGAAATAAAAATAAAAAAAGAAGAAAAGGAAGAAGAAAATGGGGAAAAGACAAAGAGAAAAAAACAGAGAGAGAGAGAGAGAGAGAGAGAGAGAGAGAGAGAGAGAGAGAGAGAGAGAGAGAGAGAGAGAGAGAGAGAGAGAGAAATTGTTGAGCGGACTTGTGGCACGAGGTAAAGAGAGAGGGAGAGAGGGAGGGAGGGAGGGAGAGAGGGAGGGAGGGAGAGAGGGATGGAGGGAGAAGAAGGGAGAGAGGAGCGTCAGGTGGCAGGCGGAGGGAAGGGCACGTGGGCACCTTGGGGAAGAGGAGGAAGAAGAGGAAGAGGAGGAGGCGGAGGAGGAGGAAGAGGAGGAGGAAAAACGGAGGAGGACCATTATTCCTCAGCATTCGGGAAGAAGAAATAAAAGGAGGAGGAGGAGGAAGAGGAGGAGGAGGAGGAGGAGGGGAAGGAAGAGGAGATAGAGGAAAAGAATGACAATGGTAAAGGTGATAAAACGAAGAAATAAAGATAATAAAAATAATCTCTCTCTCTCTCTCTCTCTCTCTCTCTCTCTCTCTCTCTCTCTCTCTCATCCTGTATATACTTGTCTATGTGCACCTGGTCTTATGAGCGTTTTTTTGCACACACACACACACACACACACACACACACACACACACACACACACAGGTAATAAGTTAACTCCGTCCCACCTGTGTGTCGCGTGCCGGAGAAGGAGGAAGAGGAGGAGGAGGAGGAGGAGGAGGAGGAGGAGGAGGAGGAGGAGGAGGAGGAGGAGAGGATGTAGTTGATGATAATGCTGGTGATGATGATGACGATAATGATAGGAAAGAGATAATGAAGAAGAAGAAGAAGAAGAAGAAGAAAATAAATAATAATAAGGAAACAACACAGAGAGAGAGAGAGAGAGAGAGAGAGAGAGAGAGAGAGAGAGAGAGAGAGAGAGAGAGAGAGAGAGAGAGAGAGAGAGAGAGAGAGAGAGACAAGCGATCACAAAAAGATAAAAAAAGAAGACAAGAGGAAGAAAGACAAGAGGTTAAAGGAGACAGAAGAGGCGGAGGAGGAGGTAAAAGAGGAGGAGGAGGAGGAGGAGGAGGAGGAGGAGGAGGAGGAAGAGGAGGAGGAAGAGGAGTGTGAGGAGTTTGAAGAAGAGTAGAAGAGGACGGTAAGGAGGAGGAGGAGTGTCAAGGATGAAGAAGAGGAGGAGAGGAGAGGAGGAGGAGAAAGAGGAGGAGGAAGAGGAGGAGGAGGAGGAGGAGGAACGAGCGAGGTCGAGCAAGGAGGTCATGACAAAAACTGGCTCCTCTCTCTCTCTCTCTCTCTCTCTCTCTCTCTCATCCCTTCCTTCCATTTTCTTTCTTCAATTTTCTTTTCACATCAAGTTTTATTCTTTCATTTTCTTCACTCCATCAAACGTAAGATGCTGAAAGATCTCTCTCTCTCTCTCTCTCTCTCTCTCTCCGGCATACTGATTCATTCTCTTTTCACTTCGTTCATTTTCTTTTCATTCGTAACTTTTTTCACAAATTTTTCGCACAAGTGTTTGAGGTTTATTAGTTCCTCTTAACGCTCATTACGAAATTCCTGTACTCTGAGAGGCTTATGGGCTAATGAGGAATACTATATACTGCTAATTGCTCTCTCTCTCTCTCTCTCTCTCTCTCTCTCTCTCTCTCTCTCTCTCTCTCTCTCTCTCTCTCTCTCTCACTTATTGAAATAGGACTTAGCTTATTAGAATTTCTGCGTGTGTCTAAATCTCCATATTCAATTTCAACTCTCTCTCTCTCTCTCTCTCTCTCTCTCTCTCTCTCTCTCTCTCTCTCTCTCTCGCAGCCAGTAACGCTCGGACGCACACACGTACACACGGAATAGCAATATGTGTACACAATGGGTACGTACACACACACACACACACACACACACACACACACACACACACACACTTAAGTAAACGCACACATCAATAGGTATCCTTCGTGTGTGTGTGTGTGTGTGTGTGTGTGTGTGTGTGTGTGTGTGTGTGTGTGTTTAGGGATGCGGGGTCCAATATTGATGAGAGAGGAGAGGATGGAGGAGGAAGAAAGAGGAGGAGGAGGAAGAGGAAGAGAAGGAGGAGGAGGAGAAGGAGGAGGAGAAAAAGGAAGAGGAGAAAGAAGAAGAGAGGAGGGTGAGGAGATAAAGGAAGAGGAGGAGGGGGAGGAGATAAAGGAAGAGGAGGAGGAGAAGAAGGAGAAGAAGAAGAGGAGGAGGAGGAGGAGGAGGAGGAGGAGGAGGAGGAGGAGGAGGAGGAGGAGGAGGAGGAGAAGAAGAAGAAGGAGGAGGAGGAGGATTGGATAATAATACTAAAGAAGAAAAAGCAAAATATAATGAAGAAGTAGAATAGGAAGAGTAAAAGGAGGAAGAAAGAATGAAACAGATGATGATGATGATGATGATGATGGAGAGAGAGAGAGAGAGAGAGAGAGAGAGAGAGAGAGAGAGAGAGAGAGAGAGAGAGAGAGAGAGAGAGAGAGAGAGAGAGAGAGAGAGAGAGAGCAGATGTTAGAATAAAACTTTCCTTACGTTGAAAATACAAAAAAAAAACTAATTAATGAAGTCTCTCTCTCTCTCTCTCTCTCTCTCTCTCTCTCTCACAAAATAGCAAAATACCTGTCAACTTTATCTTCCCCAAACACGCATTACTTTAAAAAAAACAAGAAGAATTAGGGAGACACCTTTTACGGAGTACAGGTAAGTTGAGAAATCCAGGTTAATTAGAATCACCTGAGTTGCTACCTGACTTTCCCACGATTAGGGAGAGTGACACAAACAGGAATTAAAGAAGAAAAACGTGGCAACATGAATACAAAGACATTAAAATAGACAGAGGACACACAAAGATAAATATAATGAAAATAATAATAATAATAATAATAATAATAATAATAATAATAATAATAATAATAATAATAATAATAATAATAATAATGATAATACTAATAAAACACAAATTAAGTCTTATCCCTCTCTCTCTAACAATTAAAGAAAAGATAGACGAGTTAATGATAAGATAGATGTAATGAAAATATAATATAAAATATAAAATAATAATAATAATAATAATTCACATATTTATTTTTTTTTTCTCTCTCTCTCTCTCTCTCTTCCTAACATCAAATAAAGTTAAATAAATCAAATAAAGCAAAGTAAATAAAAGTTAATACCAATGAATAATAAAACAAAATAAAGTAAAACACCAAGAAACTAAAAACAAAAACAAAAATCAAAATGAAATAATAAAAAAACAGCATTGCGGTCATTTTACTTTACCTGTCGTGTGTGTGTGTGTGTGTGTGTCAAGCCAGGGCAGACAAACAGACATATAAAGAGAGACAAACACATATAGACTGTGACCATATACGTGTGTGTGTGTGTGTGTGTGTGTGTGTGTGTGTGTGTGTGTGTGTGTGTGTGTGTGTGTGTGTGTGTGTGTGTGTGTCGCATTGCCATTTACAGACAAACAACAAGAGCACGAGAGAGAACGGACGGACGTGTTCAGCCTGCCAGAAAGGAGGAGGAGGAGGAGGAGGAGGAGGAAGGAAGATGAAGGAAAGGGTTGGGCAAGAAGAAGAAAATGAAGGTGGGGAAAGAAGAAGAAGAAGAAGAAGAAGAAGAAGAAGAAGAAGAAGAAAAAGAAAAAGAAGAAGAAGAAGAAGAAAAAGAAGAAGAAGGGGATGAAGATGATGATGAGGAGGAGGAGGAAGGAAGATGAAGGAAAGGGTTGGGCAAGTTGAAGAAAATGAAGGTGGGGAAAGAAGAAGAAGAAGAAGAAGAAGAAGAAGAAGAAGAAGAAGAAGGGGATGAAGATGAGAAAGAGGAGGGAAAAAGGAAGAGAAGATAAAGTGAGGGAAGACGAGGCGGTAAAGAGAGGAGAGGAAGGGAGGGAGGTAGACCAGGAGGAAGGAGGGTAGGAGGAGGAGGATGCCTTGTGTGTGTGTGTGTGTGTGTGTGTGTGTGTGTGTGTGTGTGTGTGTGTGTGTGTGTTGACCTTTTCCCAGTGAAGCGAGAAAGGGAAGAGAAGGGAAGAGGAGAGAAGAGGAAGGGAAAGGAAGGGCAGGAGAAAAGGGGAAAGAGAAACAAGAGAAAAGATAAAGATGAACTATGGAAAAAAAAATATGTATTGTATGTATATATGTATGTATTAAAAACTTGTATGTATAATTCGCATATGTATCACACCTGTCCATTCTTAACAATCTTCAGGTAATTCAGTCTTTAAACACTATATACTTCTTAACTATTTAATGCCTAATTACATAACTAACTACCTAACTACTAAACTACATACCTATTAGCCCATATATATTAATCTACTAACCCATCAATCTACACCTAAATCTATTAATCTACATATCTTAACTACCGAACTACTTAACTACTAAATTAAATACCTATCAACCTACATCTATTAGCCTATAATTTACCCACTATCCTACACCTAACTATGTAACTACCTAACTACCTATTACTACTTAACTCTTAACTACCCCAACGCACACAAACGACTGTATTGCAATTATCTCCTTCACTTTTAAATACCAGTTCTTAACGACTCATGAACTGACTGAGGGAAATTGTAGAGACGGAAAAAGGGGAGAAAGAAAGATGGAAAGAGAAGAGAAAGGAAGATGGAAAGAGAAGAGAAAGGAAGAGAAGGAAAGAATAAGAAAAGAGTAAAATAATATTGATGAAGTATTATTTATTATTATTATTTTTTATCATTGAAACGACATATGAGAAAAAAATAAGCAATGGGTATTTCGTTTTTTTTCTCTTTTAGCATTCACTCCACTATTCTCAAAGACATCGTTAGCGTACTGTGGGTAGTTTGAGGAGGCCAGTGACAGTTTGACAAGACTTCTGCATCATGAACGCGCAAAACACTCTTGAGAACTCGATTAATCTCCCTTGTGGCCTTGAGAAATAGTTGTGAGACCCGAAAGCATACCTATATTTGACAAGGCTTTCATAGAGGTTGTTTAAGTATTTTCACGGGTAGTTTTATGAGCCTAGTAATAGTTTGACAAGGCTTTCATAGAGGTTGGGTCAGTATTTCCATGGGTAGTTTTATGAGCCTAGTGATAGTTTGACAAGGCTTTCATAGAGGTTGGGTCAGTATTTCCATGGGTAGTTTTATGAGCCTAGTGATAGTTTGACGAGACTTCTGCACCATGTACGCGAAAAATACTCAACAACAACAACAACAACAACAACAACAACAACTAAAACATTCATAGGACAACCGCTTACCAAAAAAAAAATCATTACTCATATTCTTAACTCATTAACCTCATTTACCAGAGAGAGAGAGAGAGAGAGAGAGAGAGAGAGAGAGAGAGAGAGAGAGAGCACGGAAAGCACAAACAAATCAAAACAAACAACAAAGTCACTCCTCTTACCCACAGCAAAGAAAACGGGAGACTGTGATTGTGATGTTTCCCTTGACCCCATCTTCCTCGCCGCCCTTCTCCTCCTCTTCCTCCTCCCTGGCTTTCACGGCGTGCTCCTCTTCTTCCCTAAGGTGCGAGCGGGACAGGGGAAACAGCTGGTGCCTCTGGAGTGTCGCTGGATGGCTGAACACACGCGGAAAAGGCAAAATAACAGCACTATATGACTTTCCTCCATTCCGCGCGCCATTGTGTATTTCTGACTCACTGCTTCGCTCTGACCGTCCCGACTCGCGTTTCGCACATGTTTTACCGCGTTTTTCGTCTGCATTTTCGCCTCTCTAGCGTATCCTTGCATTCCAGTGTGTATTTTTGTATTTATCTGATGAGAGAGTGCCGGCAAGAAGTGGGAGCGTTCGTGCGTGAAGGGAAAAATAAGAAAAACGTCCCGATATTGAGATGGTTCGCCGACGCTACTCAAACTAACGTGTCTCTCTCTCTCAGCTGACTGGCCTGATTTTCGTGTGTTTTGGTTCCTTGAAAAACGACTTTCTCTATATAGGTTCTCCTTAGTTTTGATGATTGTTTTTTTACACTAATGATCACAAAACACATACATGACTTACTTGCATCTCTGTCTGTCTCTACACTGATAAAAAAGAGCAATATAATCGGCACGTACGCTATTTTTGCTTCATTTAACGCTTACAAAAAAAAAAAGTTCACATTATGACGATGAAAAGAAGACAAAATATAATTTATCTGTGTCTCGATTTCTGAAAGACAACAAGACATTATAATTTAGCTTGTACGTTCGTTATTTCTGCTTCTTTATACGCTTACGAAAATAAAAACAAAACTCATATTATTAGGAAGGAAAAAGACAATAAAAATTACTTATTTGTATCTCGATTTTAAAAATACAACATGATAATTTAATTCACTTCGTACCTTCATTGTTTTTACCGCTTCTTTTTACGCTCCTAGACGGAAAATCAAAACAAAACTCACATTATTAGGAAGTAAAAAAGTAAAAAAAACATGACTTATTTGTATCTCGATTTTAAAAATACATGATAATTTAATTCACTTCATACGCTCATTGTTTTTACCGCTTCTTTTTACGTTCCAAGACTGTCTTTTCGGATATCGGTTAAGTGATGAGTCCCTTG
>NC_066568.1:5260217-5275217 GCF_024679095.1 Eriocheir sinensis
GGAAAGGTAGGTAACTAATGAAGGTATGAGAGAGAGAGAGAGAGAGAGAGAGAGAGAGAGAGAGAGAGAGAGAGAGAGAGAGAGAGAGAGAGAGAGAGAGAGAGAGAGAGAGAGAGAGAGAGAGAGAGACACACACACACACACACACACACACACACACACACACACACACACACACACACACACACACACAGGGATTGCCTACCTGTACTATTTCCCACACTCAGGTAACCATTTTAGAACCAGAATATCTCGTCCGCTTTATCGAGTTAACCAAAAAATTACCAATAAAAATAAACACTAGTCATTAAGCGGCTCATCGAGTTTTGAGGTCAAGAGGTGAGTAAACTTTTATTATATTTTTTAAGTTTTTTTTTGTTGTTATTTTATTCTTTAATTTTCCCTATTTTTTTATCCCTCTTCTACTTTATTGTTGATTCTTTTTATCCATCTTTCACTTTGTTTCTTCTTCTTCCTATTCATCTATATTTTTTTTTACTTTTTCTTTATTCTATTTATACTTCTTATTCTTGTGTTTTTTATTCTTATTATTTTCTGTTCTATTTATTCTTCTCATTCTTTAACTTTTTTCTTTTTTTTTTCTTCCTCATAAGTTGCTGTATTGATGTCAACGGTAAAGAAAAATGTTGTTATCTTTATATTGAACTGTAATTTATTTTTTATTTTTTATGGCTCTTGTTGCTTTGTTTATACATGAGTAAAATTTTCTTTAGATTTAACGGTTCAGAGAGTTGTTTTCTTTTTATTCAATTGCTAAAACAAGTTCTTTTCTTTAAATTCAACGGATAAGAAATCAGTAAATAAATAAAATATGTAAAATAGTTGTGTTTTTTTGTATTCAATGGAGATCATTAAAAAAATAAAAATTATGTTTTATATTCAACGGAAAAATAAATAAAGGTGATTTAATTACATTCACCAATAAAATCTGTAAAAATTGTTGTTTTGATATATATATAAAAAAAGGAAAGCTACTTGTTCTGTTTATATTCAATGTTAAATAGATCGGTTTTCTTTCCTTGCACACACACACACACACACACACACACACACACACACACACACACACACACACACATTTATTTATTATGGCGGAGTTTTTTGTGCTGGACGGTGATAATAACACGTCGTCTCCGCCTACCTAACCTAACTGTTCTCCCTCCAGCAGGCGTCCTTTGGTTGGGGTGTGAAAGCGATCAAGTCTTCCTGCAAACTAGATTTCCGTAAGTGTGTTATCGGTAAAAAAGTTGAGTGGCAATTTCGATACTGGTTGACTTCGTTGTGTCATTCCGCCTCGAGATAAAACAAAAAAGAAAGGCCCAAAAAAAGCAGTCTTGTTAGCAGTCACTCGGGTTTTATATTACGACTGATGAAGTGATTGAAGCGAAAACCTGCAGGCGAGGAAAAAATGCTGTAAAAAGCTAAAACACACGAAATCAAGTAGTGCCAGAGATAATAAATATTGCTATAAAAAATATTGTTACTGTTATTATTATCATTATTATTATTATTATTATTATTATTATTATTATTATTATTATTATTATTATTATTATTATTATTGTTGTTGTTGTTGTTGTTGTTGTTGTTGTTATTATTATAAGACGAAGCAGGGAGAGAGGTAGATTGTGGACGCTATACGCCGCCTATTCAGAAGCCCCAAAATACCTGATACGCAGAGAATGAGAAAATGAAAGTGAGGAGATTTGGGACGCCCAGGATGACCGGATGCACGGCGGTGGCTGAGTCCAAATCCACACTCTAACTAGATGGCTGTCGGCTGGCAAGCTCATCCGCCTTTTGACAGGTCTCATATTTCGCCATGCTGAATGTCAAGTCACCCTCCTCGCGGATAGCCCAGTGGGGGAGCCGGTTAAGTTAGTCAGACAGTCCCACCATGCAACAGGCCGTACAGGATAACATGGCACCAGTAGGAGTGGACCAAACCCCAGCCTGACAGTCCCACCATGCAACAGGCCGTACGGGATTACATGGCACCGGTAGGAGTGGACCAAACCCCAGCCTGACAGTCCCACCATGCAACAGGCCGTACAGGATAACATGGCATCAGTAAAACACCAGCCTGACAGTCCCATCATGCAACAGGCCGTACAGGATAACATGGCATCAGTAGGAGTGGACCAAACACCAGCCTGACAGTCCCACCATGCAACAGGCCGTACAGGATAACATGGCACCAGTAGGAGTGGACCAAACACCAGCCTGACAGTCCCATCATGCAGCAGGCAGTACTGGATTACATGGCATCAGTAGGAGTGGACCAAACACCAGCCTGACAGTCCCACCATGCAACAGGCCGTACAGGATAACATGGTGCCAGTAGTGGACCAAACACCAGCCTGACAGTCCCATCATGCAGCAGGCCGTACAGGATAACATGGTGCCAGTAGGAGTGGACCAAACACCAGCCTGACAGTCCCATCATGCAACAGACTGTACAGGATTACATGACACCAGTAGTAGGGGACCAAATCACCAGACTAACACACGAAAAAAAAAATGGGAAAAGTGATATCCAAAAAAAAAAAAAACATTAACATAAAACCAATCCATCATAAGTATCAGGAAGAAAAACTGATGGAAAACACTCACGAATATGATGAAATGAAAAAAAAAAATGATGGAATGAATAAAATAACACAAGGAAATAATTACGAACACACGAGTAAAGAACAGAAGATGAGTTTTGGGGCATCATCATCATCATCATCATCATCATCACCATACTAAAAAAAATAAAGAAAACAA
The DNA here is from genome assembly GCF_024679095.1 of Eriocheir sinensis. NCBI lineage: Eukaryota > Metazoa > Arthropoda > Malacostraca > Decapoda > Varunidae > Eriocheir > Eriocheir sinensis. Next base: position 5,263,008 of record NC_066568.1, read on the forward strand.
AGAAAAAAACATTTGATTAGGTTTGCATTAACAATTAGGTTTAAACTACAAGGGGGAGGGGAGTAAAGAAGAAATCAGTATTAATAAAAGTCATATCCAAAAAAAAAAAGAAAAATATGGAAACGACGTAGAACAAAAGAAAAAAAGATACGTGTGTGTGTGTGTGTGTGTGTGTGTGTGTGTGTGTGTGTGTGTGTGTGTTGTTTTCCTCATTATTTTCACGTCAGCACGAATTTTTCACGCAGGAACGAACGCACAAACACAGCAGCCAATCAACGCCCGGAACCACCTTTTGTTTACCTTTTCCTCGCCTCTCATTGGCTGGTTTTCTTGCCTGCCTTTCTCTCCTCCTCCTTCTCCTCTTCTTTTTCCTACTCTTTCTTCTCCTTCTCCTCCTCCTTGTTCTTTTTGTCTTTACTCTCTCTTCTCCTCCTCCTCCTCCTCCTCCTCCTCCTCCTCTTCCTCCTCCTTCTCCCTCAGTTCTCAATAAATATTTTCCTTGACGCTAAATGAAAATCTGTCAGGTATACGTCAAGTGAGAGAGAGAGAGAGAGAGAGAGAGAGAGAGAGAGAGAGAGAGAGAGAGAGAGAGAGAGAGAGAGAGAGAGAGAGAGAGAGAGAGAGAGAGAGAGAGAGAGAGAGAGAGAGAGAGAGAGAGAGATTTGTTTCTTCACTATTATCAAATTTACAAAACAATATATATTCTGGAACCACTGATAAAGGAGGACGAGAAAAAGAAGACGAAGAAGAAGAAGAAGAAAAAGAAGAAGAAGAAGAAGAAGAAGAAGAAGAAGAAGAAGAAAAAGAAGAAGAAAAAGAAGAAGAAAACAAAAACAAGAACAAGAAGAACAAGAAGAAAAAAAAAGAAAAAACTATAGTCATCAACAGAAACATGGGAGCTGGAAAAAGAAGAAGAGGAGGAGAAAGAGGAAGTGGAGGAAGAGGAGGAGGAGGAGGAGGATAGTCTCCCACGGTGTTCGGGAGATGACGAGAAGGTGGATAAGTGTCAGGTAGATACTTAATGACGCGGTGACAGGTGAGAGAGAGAGAGAGAGAGAGAGAGAGAGAGAGAGAGAGAGAGAGAGAGAGAGAGAGAGAGAGAGAGAGAGAGAGAGAGAGATGAAGGGGAGTAGGATAAAGAGTAAAGATAGTACGATTTCTCTTTCTTCTTTTTTTTCTTTTTCTTCTTTTTTTCTTCTTCTTCTTCTTTTTCTCCTCCTTCTTCCTCTTCTTTTCTTTTTTCTTTGTACTTTTCCATCTATTTTAAACTTAACTTCTATTCTGTTTTTGTTTTTTTCATCTTCTCCTCCTCCATCAAGAGATAGATAAATAGAAAGATAGAGATAGATAGAGAGAAAGAGAGAGAGGGGGGGATAGAAAAATACTTAAGCAGAATAGATAAAAGGAAAAACTAATAAAACAAGTAAAAAAACAAACGATGAAAACCTCAGAATACTTAATCGTCAAAGTCAATTATCAAAAGCGACGAACGTTTGATGAATTTACTTTAGTTACCCTTAAAAATTATTCCTACTCGCAGCCAAATCCTCTAAAAACATGCTTAATAATCCATAGTAATCCCTCAAATTGACTCAAACAATCGAGAAAACGAAGAATATAACACAAACAATTCCCAAAAAAGCCCCCAAATCCCTCTATAAACTACCTTTGTCTATTATGGAAGTGTAAAAGAAAACGCACCAAGGTGAAAATTGAGAGGGACCCTGCAAGAAATTCTCCTCCTCCTCCACCGCCTTCTTCTTCTTGTTCCTCTTTCCTCCCTGTCCTCTTCCTTCTCCTCCTCCTCCTCCTCTTCCTCCTCTCTATCGTCCTCCTTCTTTTCCTTCCTGTCCTCTTCCTCCTCCTCTTTTTTTCTCATCCTTCTCCTCCTCTTCCTTGGTTCTCTTTCCTTCCTTTCCTTTTTTTTCTCCTCCTCTAGAGAAGAAGATAAAGATAAACAAAAGCAAGAAGAAATGAACCAAAACATTAAGAGAAGGGAAGAGGAAGAGAACTGGGAAGAGAAGAGAAGGGAGAGAGGAAGGGAAGAGAAGAGACGAGTGAAGTGAAAAGGAAGAGATGAATTGAAGAAGTGTAGAGACGAGAAGAGGTAAAGAGGATAAGAAAAAGGGTAGAGAAAAGAGGAGAACAGGTGAAAAGGAAAGGATGAAAGGGAAATACTGGATGAGGGAGGGAAGTGCAGAGATGAAAAGAGATAAGGAATGAAGAAAGGAAGAAAAGAAGAGATGAAGGAGAGAGAAAGGAAGAAAGAGAAGAGAGAGTGATGATTAGAGTAGAGCAGCGATGTAAGAGGAGAGGAAAGAGAAGTGAGGAAGAAAAGAAACAATAAAGGAAAAAAAAACAGTGAAGGAAGAGAAAAGAAGAGAAGGAGGGAAAATAAAGGAGAGAGAGAGAGAGAGAGAGAGAGAGAGAGAGAGAGAGAGAGAGAGAGAGAGAGAGAGAGAGAGAGAGAGAGAGAGAGAGAGAGAGAGAGAGAGAGAGAGAGAGAGAGAGAGAGAGAGAGAGAGAGAGAGAGAGAGAGAGAGAGGAATGTTATGGTTGTGTTACCTGTTATTTATGGTTCCTCCACGCACCTTACCTGTGTCCCTGTGTCTTAAAAGGAATGCAGGTAAAAATAAATTACCTGCCTGCCCCTGGACGGAAGGTGAACCGAACCGCTGATGTTAAGGATGAGAGGAAACATTCGTGTATATTCTTATCTTTTCCTGTTCTGGTCGGTGGCTCCATCCTCTATCATAATTACTTAGCAAAGATCGACCATCCAGGATCTCTTCCTCTTGCTCTTGTTGTACAGGTGACCCGTTGGAGAGTCAGGCCTTCATATCGGCCCAACCCGTAAATATAAAAATAAAACAAGCATTATCCACTACAAATCATCCTGTTCCCTACTTCTTACATACCACATCTTTTACAGAAAACTCTTCATGGCTTCTATAATTCTCTCATTTTCTTCAGCACTCAGTCCCAGCAGCAGCAGCAGCCATTCCCTCTCCGTTCTTGCAATCCGCCCATTCACATCCCAGCCCATCTCACTCAGTGCCACCCTCATCATCTATAGTTACAGCAATATGTCGGTAATAAGACCCATATTCTCAAACACTTCGGGGCCCACACACCCACAGTTGGTAAGGGTTTCGTAGGGGTTGTTGTGTTAGTATTTCCAAGGGTAGTTTTTTGAGCCTAGTGATAGTGTGACAAGGCTCTCGTAGAGGTGGTTGTGTTAGTATTTCCATGGGTGAGAGTTATATAAAAGAGGTAATCGTTCTTCAGTTAGTCTAACAGCAATTGCAGAGTTAATATGAATAATAGAAGAAAAAAGGAATGGTTAGTGCGGAAACAATCAACTCCTTTAAGAATCGCATTGACCGTCACTTTGCTGCGTCGGGAGAGAACGTACAGAAGTGCTTTAATCTTTCCACAGGTCACTCTAGTGGCTGACGGACTGACGGACTTTCTGCTGCCTGTTCGTCCATGTTCCCATGTATAATCCTCCTCCTCCTCCTCCTACTACTACTACTGCTATTACTACTATTACTACTACTACTTCACCTACTACTACTACTACTACTACTACTACTATTTATATTATTACTACAGCTATTACAGAACTCCTCCTGCCTCTGTCCCTGCTCCTCCTTATCAAGATATTCGTCACCTCTTCCATATTCATCGCCCGTACCACCCTACTTTTTTTGTTGAGGTAATTGGACAATGGGGGGACGCTGCACGACAAAAAAATAATGCAAATGACGGCAAAACATACGAAACACAGAAAAGGAAATGGAACGAGACGGAGAGACAGAAGCTGACAGTAATGCCGTTTTGAAATCCATGAAATATTGTACGATCTCTAAGATACTAATTATTGCCGGAACATTAAGTGAGGGATCAAGGCAGGTGTGAAAAGACAATCTATGTATCTGTGTGTTTGTGGGATCTCTTAAGGACGATTACTGTAGCGTTATGTAATGGATCGATGCAGGAAAGGGGAGGCGATCTGGGTATCTGTTTATCCTGATAACTAAGCGTTTGTGTGTTCGTATGTCCATACTGTATGAGTGCACCTGTGTAACCTTTGTTTCTGCGCACGTTCACTTCATACAGAGGAGTTCGTCCACCCATGTAGCGGTACGCCCCGGTGTGCACCGGCAACACGGCGCCTCCGTAGCGCCAGGCAGCGGTCCTGCACACGCCAGTCCGCCTCCTCCTACCCCTCCGGGTACTGTCGCCGGCCTCCCCCAGACAGATAATCGACTCTCTTGGCAGGCACACGGCGCGGTGCGAGTGTGACTCCGAGTGGCATGCGCGGGGTGCACGTGCTTGGCCCACGTGAGGCCGGGACGGGTGTGACTGGTCAGTGAGCGACAGGTGAGGCCATGGCGAGGGCGTCGAGGCCACCTGTGCGTCCCAACCTGAGGGGCGGCCTCCGCCTCCTCATCCTCCTCTCGCTCCTCTTGGATGTTATGGTTCCTCCAGGTAAGATGTTTTTCCCTCCCTCCTTCCTTCACGTGCCTTATACTTCTTCTTCTGCTATCGCTGATATGTGCTGTGGCCAAGTCGTTAGCGCGTGAATGAGGTCCCGAGGACCCGGATTCAAGTTCCACCGCAAGTAGCTGACGTTATTTTTGGGGGGAGCTTAATTTTAGGCAGTGTTTCTTTTTATGTAGTTCGTACTGTCTGTCTTTTTTCCAGTATTCATTCTCTCGTTGTTTGCCTTCCTTCTCACCTCACATCTCGTATTTCCACACACAGGTGAGGCGGCGGCGGTGCTGGTGCTCGGGGCGAGGCGATGTTATGAAAAGTTTTGTCGGAGGTCTATCTTGCCAGAGGAAGCGGACCCGGCTAACATCAACTCAGCGGGCGTGTGTATGTTGGTGAAGCCTGAGGCGAAACAAAGGGACAAATGGGGAGATTATGTCCATCTTCTGGGGCTTCAAATCTCTAACGTGACTGTCTTTGCAGGTAAGGGACGGTTGTGTGTGTGAGGTTGTGTGGGATGGGAAAGAATGAAGAGTGAAAGGGGATGAAGGGACAGAGGAACAGATAGGGGGAGGAGTGGGAATGGGAAGAGGAGGGGGTAGGGCGGGGAATAAGAACGAGCCGGTAATGGAGAGATTTATTCTATGTAAGGTAAGAGGTTAACAGAAGGATACACATTTGTGATATACTGATATACTTATTTCCTTCGACATACTGAGCAAAATAAAATACTAAATACAACTACTTTTTTCTTCCTCCCTTCTTTTACTCTTCTCCTTTACCTTCACTGTCTCTGTTTTTTACTCTTTTCCTTCTCTCCACCTCTTTCTGTCATTCATCTCCTTCGTGAACACACTATTTGTTTTATCCTTTCATTTTCAATATATTCCTCCTTATCTTCACGCATTTCCAATCTTTTCTTCCTTTTCTCCAATTTCTACTTCCTTTCATTCATTTTCCCTTCCCCTGCACACTCTACTCCTTTTCATTTCCTTCGCTCCCTACCACTTGTCTCTTTCACTCCAAACTCCACTCCTCCCCTCAATCTTCCCTTCACAGGCATAGTTCAAAGTCCGATACGCATCACAGAACATCGGGTCCTTGAAGTGGAGTTCCCGTGCAGTGTGAGGCTGTCCAGGTACCCTTTCGGCAGGTATTTGTGTAACTTCACCGTTCTTCAAACAAAATGGAACAGTAAGTGGAAGCTCGCATATACCGAAAACGGAGATTACCGGGATGTTAAGTACCAAAAGGACATGAACCTTCTTGATTTCCGCCGAGAGAAGGTAACAGCAGAGGTGCATTCTTCTAGTTCCATGTTAACCTTAAGCCTTCACCTGGCGAAGCAATCTGATTACCACATCACCAAGAGCTTCTTACCAAGCTCCCTCATGTTTCTGATCTGTTACTTGTCTCTTTTCTTCCCTTCCGCGTGTTTCAACGAAAGGGTAATGGTTTTCCTGACCCCCCTCCTTGTTCTCGTTACCCCCTTCTCTTCTGCGACGAACACCTACGTTAGAACACCGTACTACAAGTTAATTGACGTGCATGTGGTATGTCGCGTTGATCGTCCTCTGCTTTGTCGTTGTGGTTGCCAATGCGTTCATCGATAGTCTGAGGGTTTCGAAGATGAAATCACAAACTGACCTGATGAAACAGGCGTCGGCGTCGAAAAGGTGCAATACTTCCTGCCAGGTGTTGCTCGCCATCTATTTTGTGGCCCTGATCGTGATGCTTGTCTTGTAAGCGAACATCCTGTAGGCGCCTACAGGATGTCTTTGCTGAACAAGACAAACGCCACGATCAGAGCCACAAAACAGATGGCGAGGAACACCTGGCAGGAAGTATTACACCTTTCGACGCCAACACTTTTTTCATTAGGTCGGTCTGTGATTTCACCTTCGAAACCCTCGGACTATTGATGGGCGCATTGGCAACCACAACGACAAAGCAAAGATTTGTCTTGTTCGGCAAAGACATCCTGTATAGGCGCCTGCAGGATGTCCGCTGAACAAGACAAACATCACGATCAGGGCCACAAAACAGATGTGTGTGTGTGTGTGTGCGCGTATTTGCGTGCGTATTTCGCGATCGCCAGCCAATACCCATCCCGACTGAGGCCGGGGCTCATAAGTGACGGATCTCTGCGTCCGGCTGAAACCTCACACCCACACACACCGGGGAGGCGGGACACGACCTCGACTGACACCCGGTACATATTCACTGCTGGGGGGACAGGGGTCACTGATTAAAGGGGACTGCCCATTCTTCTCCACTCCCCACGGGAATCGAACCCGGGACCTCATGGTTGTGGCACGAGCGCGCTAACCACTGCACTTTGTCTTCTATCTGTCTGTGTTTTTTTTTTTAATACTAACGCCACCAAAACATCCTCACTGTTAGCATTAAGACCACCAAAACATCCTCACTGTTAGCATTAAGACCACCAAAACATCCACACTGTTAGCATTAAGACCACCAAAACATCCTCACTGTTAGCATTAAGACCACCAAAACATCCACACTGTTAGCATTAAGACCACCAAAACATCCTCACTGTTAGCATTAAGACCACCAAAACATCCTCACTGTTAGGAGCTTAATACTAACGCCAGAATGAACACAGGGGAACCACAACACCTGTAACATTTTAGTCAGATAAGAAGACGAAAGAAGAGTCTGCCGTCCATTATTACCTGCCTGAAAATAGCAAGCAGGTGAAGGTTTTCCGCGATATCTAATGCCTCACCTTCCTCGTCCGTCTGTTTACAAGTATGAAAATTACTACTTAAGATCATTATAATTAGGATGTAACTGTTTATCTTACTTCCTCTCCTCCTGTTGGCTCTACTAACTTGGTGGTGTAATTTTATCTGCAAATAAAGGCTTAGATGTGCCTCTGCTCTCATGTGTCCTCCTTGTAACAGCCCGGCACTTCCTATAGCCGGCTCCGTGTTGCCTCGACCTTGAGCTTCGACCAGTAGTCTTAAATGTATCGGCCCCTCAGTTCGCCAATTTGAAAAGCCCCTCGTAAAAGTTCCTAGAATATTAATGGACTGTTTTGAGATGCAAAACTCTTCCCTTGACTTGCAAACGTTTGCGTGCTGAAAACGTTAACAAATTCATTAGATCATGTTGTTTTAGTGTTCCAGTTTTACTCATTCCATTATTTACTTGACATAGCATTGATTTTTAATACATATTTTTTATATCTATTACATATTCTTTACTTATATCTAGGCTTTTTTTATTAATATTTAGATGATAATTCATGAAGCGAAGTATGAGTAAATAAATGTGTGTGTGTGTGTGTGTGTGTGTGTGTGTGTGTGTGTGTGTGTGTGTGTGTGTGTGTGTGTGTGTGTGTGTGTGTAATAGCGTTTATGGAAATTAGGAGACATTATACAAGTTATGCAACTGTTCTATTCTTAGTACACGGTCACAACACACACACACACACACACACACACACACACACACACACACATATCCCAAGAGCGTGACTAATTGGTCTTCCTGAATTAATATTAACCAGAATGTTATCGACAGTCAAACAAAGGGACCGTAAAAGGATAGTGTGAGTGCGGCTACATCTTAAAGTCACTGGTTCAACTTAGCATTCCAATTACAGAGTTAGGTAAAGGTAGAAGTCAAGGGCAGGTAAGAAATTAGGTCCTATTCTTGTACATTTTGGCTCCCAAGCACACGTAATTTACAAGGCCTTCGTAGGAGTTTTAGGCATTTCCAGGGGTGGCTTTATGACCCTGGTGGTTGTTTGATCCTTCCTCTGTATCATGAGCCTATGATGACCACTATTGGCAAGGCTTTCGTCGGAGTTTCGGGCATTTCCAGGGATGTTTTTATGAGGGGTTGCATGAACCTATGATGACCCTATATTGGCAGGCTTTTCGTAGGAGTTTTGGGCCTTTCCAGGGTTGTTTTTTATGACCCTGGTGGTTGTTTGATCCTTCCTCTGTACCATGAACCTATGATGACCCCTATTGGCAAGGCTTTCGTCGGAGTTTCGGGCATTTCCAGGGATGTTTTTATGACCCTGGTGGTTGTTTGATCCTTCCTCTGTACCATGAACCTATGATGACCCCTATTGGCAAGGCTTTCGTAGGAGTTTTGGGCATTTCCAGGGATGTTTTTTATGACCCTGGTGGTTGTTTGATCCTTCCTCTGTACCATGATCCTAAGATTACCCCTATTGGCAAGGCTTTCGTAGGAGTTTTGGGAATTTCTAGGGATGTTTTTATGACCCTGGTGGTTGTATGACCCTTCTTCTGTACCGTGAGCCTGAAACAAACACGGATTGAACCCCAATTAATCTTCTTTTTGGACTTTGAAAATAATTGATGTGAGAGGTGGAAGCGTCTTAGAATATCAACTCGAGTCTTAGAGGTTTACGATGTTTGATGAAAAGGAAATGCTGTGAGAGAGAGACAAAACGTAGCTGCCTTTTCCCATACATACGGTTTTAAGCAGTGGGACTTAACTTTTTTACAATAACGCCCCCGCTAAGAATGGACCCTTCCCTCCATGCTATCCCCTCCCCCATCCCCTCTTGCGTCTGTAGAAATTAATGGCTGAACGAAATATCAAACGTGCCCAATACTAGAGAAAAGCATCAGGCCCAAGAAAAGAGAGGAAAGAAAAGAGAAGGAGCAATAAAGGGCCTCCTACCCCATTGCTCTCTCCCAATTACTGTCACTACTGAGGCTATTAACTCCCCTCCCTGCCTCCACAGCCCCAAAACTGTACACATTGCCACGTTGTCCTCCTCTAACCTCCTATCCCATTCCTCTCTGCCTATTACTGTTCCTACTGAGGCTATTAACTCCCCTTTATCTGCCTCCATACAGCCCCAACACAGTACAGATTGCCTCGTTGTCCTCCTCTGGCCTCCTATCCCATTCCTCTCTCCCTATTACTGTCCCCACTGCGGCTATTAACTCCCCTGTCTCTGCCTCCACACAGCCCTAACACAGTACAGATTGCCCCGTTGTCCTCCTCAAGCCTCCTATACCATTCCTCTCTCCCTATTACTGTCCCCACTGAGGCTAGTAAACTCCCCTCTCTGCCTCTCATAATTGCTGCATCCTACAGTTAGATGGGCCGAGGGGACGAACTTTTAGATGGGTTACTGTTATACTTTTCCGTTTTCTACACTAATTAACAGAAAACGGATAAAGATGCATGACTCCTATATAATGAAGAAGCACCTAACGAACGTATAATATGACCTAACCAGCCCCCTAAAACACTGAAGAAAAAGAAGAAGAAGAAGTAGAAGAAGAAGAAGAAGTATATGAGCTGAGAAATAAGATATGAAACCCCTTAAACACATCTATTCCTTTGTTTTTACAGCAAGAGAGGCAGATCAATGGACAAAAAATAAAAACAGCACCATAAAAGCCCCCTAAACCCTGCTTCGGCAAAAGAAAAACAAGAACGAGAGGATAGAAGAGAGATCAATTCATCTATTCAGAGTCTAAAGATCAACAGAGAAAACGGAATCACAGAGCCACGAACTTAATCAAAACAAAACACATCCCCAAAACTTAATCAAAATACATAAAAAACTTGAAAAAACCAACTTCATATAAAATAATAGTATAAAAATCGAACAAAAACGTATCAAAAAATAAAATATAATAAAAAGCCTAGTAGTAAATAAAACTTAATCGAAACAAAACACATCCACAGCGCCACAAACTCCATCAAAATAGTAAAACAAACGCAAGGACGCCAAGCAAAGAAAACAAAGGTCGGTCAAACGCTTCCACCTCTCACCTCCACTATTTCCAAAGGTCGAAAATGAGGTCAATCGGATTCTAATGAGTGTTTGTTTAGATTCACGGCACAGGAGAAGGGTCAGACTACCACCAGGGTCACAGAACTATCCCTGCGAAATACCCAAAGCTCCTACGAAAGCCTTGTCGGACGCTTCCACCTCTCAGATCCACTATTTCCAAAGGTCGAAAATGAGATCAATCGGATTCTAATGAGTGTTTGTTTAGATTCACGGCACAGAAGAAGGGTCAGACTACCACCAGGGTCACAGAACTACCCCTGGAAATGCCCAAGACTTCTACGAAAGCCTTGTGTCCTTGGGCACCATATAGTTTGAAAGAGAATATGACGCAGAGACACCCGGACAAAGGTCTAAATGAATAATAAGATAGAGCGTGTCTTGAGAGCAAAAGTGTGTGTGTGTGTGTGTGTGTGTGTGTGTGTGTGTGTGTGTGTGTGTGTGTGCTTGGAAAACCCCGACGGTCAGTGATAATATGACGAGGATAACGAGGCCAAGACCTTCAGGAGGAGGAGGAGGAGGAGGAGGAGGAGGAGGAGTAGGGGCAAAAGATAAGATCAAACAGAAGAAAAATGAGAGAAAGAGAAGGATAAATATTCCTAAGAAAAGACAAGAATAGAAAGAAGAAGAAGAAGAAGAAGAAAAAAAAGAAGAAGAAGAAATTACAATAACGATAATAGCTTACGAAACTGAATATGATGGAGAAATAGAAGTAGTGAAATAAAAAAAAATGATGATGATGATGATGATGGTGATTTTGCAGCAGCAGCAGAGGTAGTAGTAGTAGTAGTAGTAGTAGTAGTAGTAGTAGATGACGAGAAAGAGAAAAACGAGAATAAAAAAATAAAACAAAGCGAAACTGAAAGGAAAAAGAAAAATATGAGGAAAAAAGAGAAGAACAAGCTTATGTAGGAGGTAGATTGAAGGAGGTAACACGTGGGAGGGAGGTGAAGGATAGGGAGAGAGGGAGGGAGGAAGGAGAGGAAGAGAATGGAATACACAAGGATGCACAAAGGTATAAGGAGACTAGAAGAGGCCAGACAGACGGCCTCCACACGGCAGCTCCGAGGAAGAATGTGGAGGAGGGAAAAAGATGTCATGGAGAAAAAGTGGGCGGTGAGGTGAGGTGTGGGTAGAGGAGGAGGAAGAAGAAGAAGAAGAAGAAGAAGAAGAAGAAGAAGAAGAAGAAGAAGAAGAAGAAGAAGAAGAAGAAGCACAAGAACACGAACAAGAAGAAAAAAAAAAGAACAAGAACAAGAACAAGAACAAGAACAAGAACAAGAAGAACAAGAACAAGAACAAGAACAAGAAGAAAAAAAATAAGTAGAAGAAGAAGCACAAGAAGAAGAAAAAGAAGAAGAAAAAGAAGAAGAAGAAGAAGAAGAAGAAGAAGAAGAAGAAGAAGAAGAAGAAGAAGAAGAACAAGAAGAAAAGAAGAAGAAGAAGAAGAAGAAGAAGAAGAAAAAGAAGAAGATGAAGAAGAAGAAGAAAAAAAAAGGAGGAGGGGTATAAGAAAATGAGTGAGCCATTTTTTTTCGGTTATACGTACAAAAAAAAAAAAATAATAATAATAATCGTAATAATAACTAAAATCATAAAAATATCATCAACCACCACCACCACTACTACTACTACTACAATTACTACTACAACTACTACTACTACTACTACTACTGTTACTACTCCTACTGTTACAGCACACCAGGAAACGCTAAAAAACAACAATTACATTACCAAGTCAATGATATGCGAATGAGTCTTTGTTTTATTCAGATCCTCCTCACAGTAACCCAACCCTATTTACACGGAAGGGAGAGAAAGAAGGATGATTTGAGTCAACTGAGAATCTATTGTATACTGTATTAGAATCAAGGGGCTATAATAATAATAATAATAGT
>NC_066568.1:5280217-5310217 GCF_024679095.1 Eriocheir sinensis
GGGACAGGTGTGTGTGTGTGTGTGTGTGTGTGTGTGTGTGTGTGTGTGTGTGTGTGTGTGTGTGTGTGTGTGTGTGTGTGTGTGTGTGTGTGTGTGTGTGTGTGTGGTGGAAAACGTTTACCTGTGCCTGTGGAAACGTTTAAATCTCTCTCTCTCTCTCTCTCTCTCTCTCTCTCTCTCTCTCTCTCTCTCTCTCTCTCTCTCTCTCTCTCTCTCTCTCATAATCAAATACCCATAACACACGAGACTATAATATATTGGCATAAGGAATCAAACCCCTTTTCCATCCCTCATTGGATCGAACTTCACATGTATAAGGAATCTAACCCTTGCCCTCCTTACAGATGCGCGTGCTCGCTATAGTGATGCTGGTGGTGGCGGTGGTGAGCGGCGCCCCAGCAGCTGAGAAGGGAGGAAAGGGCAGTCAAAGATTCCTCGGCCTCGGTGGTCTAGGTGGACTAGGAGCTCTTGGAAATCTCTTCGGGGGCAACAGCTTTGGTCACGGTGGGTTTGGCCAAGGCTTCGGGCACGGCTTCGGGCATGGCTACGGTTATGGTGGCTACCCCAGCTACGGTTATGGTGGCTACCCTGGCTATGGCTATGGTGGTGGCTTCCCCGGTTATGGAGGCTTCCCTGGCTATGGTGGCTACAACCCTTACTATGGTTAAATCTACCTGCACACGCTGACTCACCGGTGATGTCTACCTGCCTACCTGTGAAGTTACCTGTAGCCATCGGTCACCTCACCTGTCTCCCTGATCTACGACAATGGATATCATCTCATCTGTCTTCTCTACTTGTGATGTCTCCTGTCTTCTGCCTACCTGTGAAGTTACCTGTAGCCATCGGTCACCTCACCTGTCTCCCTGATCTAAGGCAATGGATATCATCTCATCTGTCTTCTCTACCTGTGATGTCACCTGTAGCCATGGTAGTCACCTTACCTGTCTTCTCTCTACCTGCAATGTCACCTCAACAAGCATGCCTACCTGTGCTGTAAATTCTAACCACACCTGTTGATTGGCTCTCACCTGCGATATCACCTGCTTTACCTGTCCCTTCTGGTACCTGTGCTCACCTGGCTACTTGTCCAGCACCTGTCACCCTCATCATCACCACCCCCTTCACCACCACCACCACCACCACCACCCTCTACACACCTCCTTTCATCAGTCCAACTCGTCTAACTTATGAACAAAACTATTTATTACTCCAAGCACCCATCCTGACCTTACTAATTTATGTTTGTTCATGTGTTTGTGTGAACGCCGCAAAAACTGTGAAAATTTATCTGTGAATAACAAAAAAAAACATACATAAATGATTGCTTAAGATCTTTGTGTCTATTTTGTTGCCATACTTTCCTCCGTTTTTTTTTTTGTGCCTTTTTTTTCTTTTTCTTTTTATTCTGAACATAAATGAGATCTCTGTCTGTTTGTTCATGTCATTGTTTGTCTTTGCTGGTGTCTGTCTGTGTCTGTCAAACGTCTGCTTGCCCACTCTTTTCTGTCTGGCTGATCTTTCTGTCTATCTGTGTCTGTTTACTTGACTATCCCTGTCTGTCTGTTTTTCTGTTTTTGTCTGTCTGTTTGTCGCTGTCTCTTTTAGCCACTCTTTTTTTATGTCTGTCTTTTTAACTGTCTATCTATCTGCATGTCTGTCTCTGTAATTCTTCTGTCTGTCTATGTCTGTCTATCTGCATGTCTGTCTCTGTAATTCTTCTGTCTGTCTATGTATATCTATCTGCATGTCTGTCTCTGTAATTCTTCTGTCTGTTTATGTCTGTCTGTTTGTTTGTTTACCTCTCTTTTTATTTGTCTGTCTGTCTGATCGTCTCCCTTAATGTTTAATGTTCGTCTGCTTGTCCGTTTGCATGTCTGTCTGTCTCTACCTGTCTCTCTCTCTCTCTCTCTCTCTCTCTCTCTCTCTCTCTCTCTCTCTCTCTCTCTCTCTCTCTCTCTCTCTCTCTCTCTCTCTCTCTCTCTCTCTCTCTCTCAACATTCTGGCCATGCCTCTCCCCCACGGCCGCCCAGCCAACGCCTTTCCTTGGAGAGAGAGGTTCAGGGTCGAAAAATAAACGCGGCAAATGCAAGGCCACGGTGAAGGGCTGGCAGGCCTGCTGGGGTTGGCTGAGGGTTGGTAGGCCTGGTGGAGGGTCTTGGGTTAACCCTAGGAAGGTAATCCTATAAATCCTGCTATTTAATGTACTTTGGGGGTTGATTGGACCCCAAGGGAAGTAAAATACATAAAAAATCAGGTATTGAATTTATTGCAAGACTTAAACTAGTTACTTGATATTTAAAGAGTCTCCAGTGGTCCACAGTCCATAGCAGGCAACGCAACCCGCGGCCACCCAAGGAACTTTAACGCCGTGTCGATGAAGTCGATGGTAAGTCGCCTGGTCTTGCGCCGATACAAAACCTGCCTCGTGCTGGCAGGAAACATGGAAATACAGGCAACAGAAAACCTATTAGCTCGTTGCGAGGTTGCCGCCCTGTTGATTTAAGACTCGACGGTCGCTTCAGTGCCTGCAGAGTATAAGAAAGCAGTTCGGTGTATACGTACGATCAGCGGAATAACGGTCGATGTGATTATTGAAGGAGTTGATGGCTTTACCACTTACTACTTCTGCAGGAAGGGTGTTCCAATGGCGGATGACTTGATTTGAGATGAAAACCCTGCCAATATCTGTACTACATATCCTCGCTTGAAGAAGTAGGCCGTTGCTTCTAGTTCTTAAGCTGGTTTGTAGAGCAAAGAACTTGGAGCAATCAACGTTACTGAATTTCTTCAGATACTTGAAAACCTGAATTATATCTGCTCTTTCATTTCCAGGCAAAAGAGGTTGAGTCGATTGAGTCGCTCCTCATACAGCTGAGCCTCAAGGGTGAGGTCATTTACGTGGCGCGTCGATGAACTTTTTCCAGTGAATCAATGTCCTTCCTGTTAATAGGAGACCAGAGCTGTACTGCATACTTGAGGTAAGGTCTTCTTAGCTTCACCCTCTCATCTTTTACCCATTCAATGTTTGCGAGGCGGAAAACAATAAAAAAGTGAGGAAAGAATGGCGTTGCTCCCATATACGTATATGCTTCTCCTCCTCCACCTCCTCCTCGTCTTTATCTGGTGTTATACGAGTAGATACATATTTTTTTTCCTGTTCATCTTTTGTTGGTGTTTTTCCTTCTCATTATTTTTCCTTTATGTCTGTGATAGCATTCCCTCGTGTGTGTTAACACTTTTCTGATGACACAGCTCTATGTTAGCGTTTCTGGCATCGTTGTTGTGTTCCATCTTGCACTGGTTTACATTAACGTTCGGGCAGTATATTATGTCAAGGCGTTTCGCTTGGCAGGGGTCACTCTCGACAGGTTTACCATCAAAGGAAAAGGAAAAAAAGTAATTGATTTATATGTTTTTCCCCTCCTTTTTGGCATTAGTTTATTTCACATCATCAGAAAGTAAAATATATAAAAAAAAAACATACATAGATTCGTTTTTTCTTTATATGACATCATGTTGTATCTTCAATCATTAAAGAAGAGGAAAAGAAAGGAGAGGTGTGCTTGGAGGGTCTGAGTTATTACATCTGTACCTCATGAATAGTCGAATAATTTCCAAATGTGTGACTCAGGTGCTGGTGGTGGGGGGGGGGGGGGGGGCTGTGGCAGTGGTGGTGTGATGGTGGTGGTGTGGTGGTGGTGGTGGTGTAATCCGTTTCGCCATAAATTCTTTGAAGAGCTGGTGGTGGTTGTGATCATGGCAGTGGTGGTGGTGGTGGTGGTGGAAGTTGCGTAAATTGACACGTTTGTTATCAAAAGACTTAAATTCCTGCAAGAGTGGAACATCAAGACACCCCTGGAAATAAATATGCATTGTTTTATTTTATTTTCAAGGCTGGACGCTACAGAAAACTTAACCTCTGACCTTATTATTATTTCTGAAGGGTGCAAAAGGAACTTGGTGTCCCTCAGTGCCTCAAAAACTCGACCTGACCTCTCTCAAACTGACTCAACGCTCAAACTTTCACTGACATGTGACTCGACACAATCTTCCAAACACCTATATCCTAGTCTTCGATAGCACCGAAAATGAGAAGAAAAGTATATATAGGTAATTCACTCCCACACACCTGAGATTATTATTGTTATTATCTTCCTCCTCCTTCTTCTCCTCCTCCTTCTCATCATCATCATCATCATTCTCCTTTGTTGTGCCGATTCTTGTTTTTATATTATTCTCTTTTATATATTCTACTTTTTAATATCTCTAAGTGTGTGTGTGTGTGTGTGTGTGTGTGTGTGTGTGTGTGTGTGTGTGTGTGTGTGTGTGTGTGTGTTACAAGAAAATAAATTCAAATCTAGTTGTGCATGAAATATACAAAAACAATCAACAGGTTAATGATAAGCAACGTATTTCATGGGCAAGACTGCGATTAAGTGCACACTCCTTGGCGGTGGAGAAAGGTCGTTGGAACCGGCGGGGGCAGGGCCGCCTCTCCTTGGAGGAGAGGCTGTGCCCCTGCGGCCTGGTGCAGACGGAAACACACGTTATTGAGAGTTGTCCCTTGTCCCTGCACCTTAAAAATATGTACAATATTACAACTGTCGAGGAGTTATTGCTTGGTAGAACAGACTATAGTAATGTGTGTGCTGTTATTCATAAAATACTTGTACTAGAATGCATGCTTATTATCGCTTGGCAAACGTGCTGCATTTGATTTTAGGAAGAGCAATTCCTGGGTTATGGAAAAGAACAATTATTATTATTATTATTATTATTATTATTATTATTATTATTATTATTATTATTATTATTATTATTATTTTGTGTGTGTGATGTTTTGCTAGTTCCTCTTTTAGGTTTTTGTGAGTCTTAGTAGCATTATAATAATTATCAGATGTATTGAATATAAGAGTTTACACATTTCTAGTTTTATGGAGGTTCATTGTTTTAGTATATGCTGTTCATTTTTATATGTGATGTTTAGTTGTGCATATTTTACTTTTTGGGAGTTTTTAGTGGTCTTATTTCCTTTACCAGATGTACTAAATTTTATAGGGATTCATGTTTTAGTAGTTCAATTTAATGTTTCATATAGATGTTTGCTGATTCGTCTTTTCGTTAATGGGAGTTTTAGTGAATTTAATTAACACACATTTCAAGTGTTTTAAGTAACATTCCTAAGTTTTATTAACTTTATACAATATGCATCTTTGTGTTTATTTGCTTTAAAGAAGGTTACTAAATAGTTGTATAGTTCAAAAGAGTCAGTTATTGTAATTTGGACCAAAATTTCTTTTTAACTTCTGTATTTTTTTTTCTGTGGTCAATAAACTATCTCAATCTGAATCTAAATCTGAATCTGTGTGTGTGTGTGTGTGTGTGTGTGTGTGTGTGTGTGTGTGTGTGTGTGTGTGTGTGTGTGTGTGTGTGTGTGTGTGTGTGTGTGTGTGTGTGTGTGTGTGTGTGTGTGTGTGTGTGTGTGTTTGTGTGTGTGTGTGTGTGTCCCCTTCTTCTACACTAAACATTTTCGGTCTGTCCTTAACTCAAAATCTCAACTGGAAACATAATACTTCATCGCTTGGTAAACCATCATCTTCAGTGTTAGGCGTTATGTAGCATCCCAGCCAGTCTTTTTCTTCAAGCCGATGTTATCCATACACAAAGGCGTTGCCCGCCCTTGCATGCAACAGACCATAACTCCATAATCCACCATTCGACATAATTTTAAGGTTAAGGGGGCAGGCTGAGGAGAGGAAAACAAAATAACAACAACACGACCCATTCCTGCCTCTTCCCCCTGAAAAAATAAATAAAAGCTATGCAAATTCAGTTCTATAGGTATCTTAATGTTCCCCTCTCGAAGGATTTGGAGTCATCTGATAAAAAACGTGTTAGATGAAGAAACCAACTCACCAAAACCACCACCACTACCACCACCACCTCTTCCCTGTAATGCACTAGAGTGGCGATGACATAACACTGAACATTACCATCACACTCAATTAACGACTATCTGTCCAACCCCTCCTCACTACCACCACCATCCGGGGCACACCTTCGGGAATTACCTGTCCATTCAAGGTGCAAACAACTAGACCTTCCTTGTTACCTATCCTTCATTTTCCTCTCTTTTTAGTAGAGGACAAAACAAAGAGCTAAAGCGGTAGAAAAAACGGAAATTTATATATGTTTTCCTTTTTTTCTTTTGATGTTTGTCTGTAAGTTGCACTCTCCTTCCCCTTTTCATTCCTACTCTACTGTCCCTGTCTCTTATTTTTCATATCGACGTCTGCTCATCAACGGGACTCGGTTTGGGTCAACATAAATTCTTATTTCCCCTTGATGCCCTTCCATGGATCTCAATACTAATACTAATACTAAGAAGAAGAAGAAGAAGAAGAACCAAAAGAACAAGAAGAAGAATGAAAATGGCAGAGAAACCATGTGCTAGGAATAGAGAAAAATGAGATATATGAGCCAATTTCTTATTCTCCTTTTTTTTATAATTAGAGACAAACCAAGTGCAGAGGACGGAGAAACATTAAATCGATCAACCTAGTCCGCCTTTTTTTCCTCTCCGCGGCAAGAGACGAACAAATTGCAACACGAGGAGAGGGAGACTAAAACAACCACACGGGAGAAATGAAAACACAGACGCAAGAAAAAATAAAAGAAAGAAAACAATAATGGAAGAGGAAAACAACATATCAAAAACATCAGATAACGAGGAGGAGGAGGAGAAGGGAGAGGATGAAAAAGAGTATATATATATGGGAGCCACGCCAGTCTTTTCTCACCTGATAACTATGTCACCACTCCCACGCAGCGGAAGGAAGGTGAGGAGGGGAATACATCGCCTGTGTTCGCCTGTGTGTGTGTGTGTGTGTGTATGTGTGTGTGTGTGTGTGTGTGTGTGTGTGTGTGTGTGTGTGTGTGTGTGTGTGTGTGTGTGTGTTCGTGGTCTGTTACTTTTCTTAACCCTCTCACACTCTCCAGGTCCGTTCTCTAAGATCCCTATTAGCGCCATACTCCTCACCGATATTTTCACATGGAATGAATTATCTTGCCTCTCCGAACCTTCTACATGTCTGTGCAGCAATTTAGTAAACCTTTTTATAGTGTGATCATATCCAGCTTTTCATCCCTTTTATACGTGCTGAAGGATATTTAATATTTCTAACATTTTTCTTACTACGAATTCAATGTATAAGGAACATGGAAGCATGTAAATACAGGCAGCAGAAAGCCTATTGGCTCACTACGAGGTTGCCCGCTCAAGTTATTAATCTGCTCGAAAGTCACTTCGTGCCTGCAGATCAGACGGAAGCACTTCGAAATGTACGTTGTTTACTCCTGTCACACAGTCGATTTAATTTTTAAATGAATTGATGGTTTTCGCACTTTTTACTACTGAAGAAATGTTGTTCCTGCAGCGGCGGAAGACTCGGTGTGAGAAGGAACTCCTGCCAATGTCTGTCCTATATGGTCTCGCTTGAATAGGTAGACCGTTATTTCTAGTTCTTGAGTTGGTTTGTAGCTCACATAACTTGGAGTGGTCGACGTTACTTAGCTTCTCAAGGTACTTAAAGAAATGAATTATATCCCCTCGTAGGAAATTATTTGCCAGCGTAAAAAGTTTGAGTCGCTTGGGTCGTCCTTCCTACAATTCATACCTGTGGTTGAGTAGAGCAACGCTTTTGTCTCCTGTTTTGAAAATCAATGTTACGTTCGCCATTTTCCAGTCTTCAGGGACCTTGTTTAGCTGCACTGACCGGTTGAATATGCTAGTAAATGGCTGGAGTATTTGCTGATTGAGTTCTTTCAATAACCGCCGAGACAATTTGTCAGGTCCCGTTGACTTGTTTGTGTCGAGTTTGTCCAGGAACTTTTTTTATCTTGGTCGGGAAAATGCTCACGAAATTTCATCGCTCAAAACAGTAATGCCAAAACCATATAGTCTTTAACTCCTCATTTTATACTGGTATCTACGACCCATTAGTTTTTTTGACATATTTGTTTTCTCCATTCAATAAATTGCTTGTCCCTCTGCCCCTACAGATGCGTGTGGCTTTGGTGGTAGTGGTGGTGGCGGTGGTGGTGGCGGCGGTGAGCACGCAACCAACAGCAGACAAGCCACAAGGAGACGAGGGGGGTGCCAGGAAGAGAAACCCCAGACTTAACATACCAGGGGGTATTATAGGCCTCGTACATGGAGCATTCAATCCCTATGGCTTTCTTCCGCCCATGCATCCGTACCCTCAACCTTATCCCTACGGCCAGTGTGGTGGGCCCCCCAGATATTGTAACTGACTTGGGCACCGTCATGAAGATTTTTCTCGAAGTGCATCCTGCCCAGAACATGATTAATTAGTTTTACCTGTAGAAAGATCGGTTGTCATCTGTAATCGGCTAATCTATTCTACCCCAGCTCTTGTGGCTGACTGGGGCACCACCATGGAGGCTTTTTTTCGAAGTGCATTCCACCCATGACTTAGTTGATTAGTTAACCTGTAGAAATGGGTTTTTTTTTTTTTACGGCAAGGGAGGCAGCTCAAGTCCAAAAAAAACAAAAACAAGAAAAAAAAAGCCCGCTACACGCTGCTCCGACAAAAGAAAAAAAAAAGGAACGAGAGGCCAGAAGAGGGGTCAAGTGCTCTCACCTCTGCTCGACTAATCTATTCCACCTGTGTTGTTACAAGTAGTCTCACCTGCCCGGCTGGAAGTAGTCACTAATTAAGCCATTACTCTGGTTATTATGCTTTTATGAGATATTTTTCACTTTCCCTTGCATATTTCGAGTCACTGCTGACTGCTTTGTGACCAATAAACTAATTAATATTATTGCTATCATTATTATTACTACACTTGATAGACTAGACACTTTTCATTTTCCTCACTCTTTTTTTTCACAGGTGAGTCTTGATTTTGGTCCTTTGTAAAAAATGTGCTCAGGTGTAACAAATCAAATGGTGATTAATTAAACGTTTCTACAGGTAGTAATTAAGGTGTGAACAGGTATTTAAACCTCTCCCCAGATATCTTTTGTTTTGCCCATTCATACTAATCATTTTCAGGTGCAATTGATTAGTGTTCAGGTGTTCTCTATTATTACTACACCGTGATCACCATATTTTTTTTATTGTCATACATAACTGCGGTAAGGACGTAAGAGTGACCACCATCATTACGTGGACACTTAACGACCTTCTGACTAACCCACGTCACCATCATCATCATCACCACTGTCACCATCACCTTGACCACACCTTCGGGAATTACCTGCCATTTCAAGGTGAATGGACGTAATTACCGAGACTTTCCCTTTGTACCTGTTATTTCTTTTCCTCTTCCTTTCCATTCTTTACAGGAGCAGCGAGTAGCGGGCTTTTTTTTATTGTTTCCTTTTTTTGTGCCCTTGTGCTGTCTCCTTTGTTGTAAAAAAAAAAAAAAGAGATTAAACAGATTCCGTGACAAAGAGGGAAAGGAAAAAAAAAAGAAGATAGATTAACCTGTGTTCTCTTTTTTCCTTTCCTTACCTGCAAGATTGTGCTAAAACAATTCCCCCCAAAAAACATGAAACTAATAAGATTTGAAATAGCATTTATAGAACCAAAAGCAACAAGAGAAAGCTCATTTACCTGTGCAAACCTTGCTTGTTGCCTGCAGAAAAGCATTTGTACCAGAAAATTCATTGCACCTGGTCACTAATTACTTGCACCTGAAAATGATAAGCATGAACGAGCAAAACAAGAGATACCTGTACGAGACCTGTTCACCTGTGCACACCTTGCTCGTTACATGTAGAAAAACTTTGTACCTGTGGACTAAGAACACCTGAACATTAATCAATTGCACCTGAAAATGAATAGTATGAATGGGCAAAACAAGAGATATCTGAGGAAAGGCTTAAATACCTGTTCACACCTTGATTACTACCTGTAGAAACGTTTAATTAATTACCACTTGATTTGTTACACCTGAGCACATTTTTTACAAAGGACCAACATCAAGACTCACCTGTGAAAAAAAAAAGAAAATGAGGAAAATGAAAAGTTGTGTCTAGTCTATCAATTACTTTTTTCCCTTTTTTATTTTGCTGATAAGAGAAAAACGGAGACAAAAAAAAACGGAGAAAAATAAAAATAAGAAAAAGCAGAAGAGGCTGCCTGGTTTGATTTAACTTTTATAGGATGAGTAAAACAAAAAACAACAAGTAAAACAATAAAACAGGAGATAGAGAAAACTGAGGAGAGGAAGGGAAACAAAGACTAACTAAGAGGCAAAAATGGAGAGGGAAGTAAAAAGGAAAGAAAAATAATAGAATCTATATCGACTTCTCCATTCAGTAAAAAAATAAATAAATAAATAAACGTAGTTGCCAGAAAATCATTGTCTGGTTTCAGTACAAATCATTTGTGATTAAAGAACGCATTTATAAACCAGTGTAAAACAATAAAAAGGAGAGAAAAAGAAAAAATAAATAAAGGAACAAAAAATAAAGACAAAAAATGGGAAAGGAAAAACACAAATGAGGAGAGCAAGAAAAAAAAACTAAGTAAGAAAATCGTTGTCAGGTTTTAATTTCAGTTTTTTGTGTGTAGCTAAGGAGCACACCTTTTTTGCACCTGTGGAAACGCTTTGGTACCTGGGAACACCTTGCACCTGAGCCTTATTATTACGAAGGACCTAAACCGCTTTCTCTTGTTATTGAAAACACCCTCGGGTATTGTCGATTACTCCACTCCAAGGTCTCTCTCTCTCTCTCTCTCTCTCTCTCTCTCTCTCTCTCTCTCTCTCTCTCTCCCTCTCTCTCTCAGCGGAAGAAACAGGTAGATGATGACTTCCGCTATAGGAGGTCAGAAGTAAGAAGAGAAGGAAGAAGAGGAGGAGGAAGAAGGGAGAGTTAGGAAGAGTATAAATATGAGTGCTAAGGCATCGCTTCCTCACTTCTTAATTGTTCTCAGCAAAGAAAACACATAACAGGAGCAAGGTGAGAGGCTGAGGAGAACGCTTGTGTGTTTGTTGGTGTTTGGAAACGTTTGTGGCGGGAGGCTGCGAGGAAGTTTTTTTTTTATGTGCGTGTGTTAGTGTGTTTGTGTTTGTTTTGCGTGGGTGGAGTGAGGTGAGGAAACGTTCTTGTGTCTGTGTGTGTGTGTGTGTGTGTGTGTGTGTGTGTGTGTGTGTGTGTGTGTGTGTGTGTGTGTGTGTGTGTGTGTGTGTGTGTTTTAGCTCTTTCATCTTTTCCTCCCTCTTCCTTACCTCTCCCTTTGCTCTGCCTATCCTCTATCTTTTCGTCATTCCCTACCTTTCGCTCACTCGCCCTCCCCTTTCTCCTTTACCCCTCCCTCTCCTTTCTCACCTTTCCCATTTCATAACCTTTCCCTAAATCCCTCACCTTCCCTAACTCCATGACCTACCTTTACCTTCTTTCCATTACCTAACATCTCGTAATCCACCTTTCCTTTTCTAACTTATTTTAAATCACATGTCCTTCCTTTTCAACTCTCTTCACACCTTTACCTAACCTGTTCTTCCCTTCCCCACAACTTCCTCACCTGTTCCACTCTTTCTAAAATACCTTCTTACCTATGATTCTCCTTCCATCTTCTTTACCTTACCTGTGCATCCCTTCCTCACCATCCCTAACCCGGTAGCTGAGAGGATCATGTTTCTTAATTAAAGGCCCCTCAAAGCGAGAAAATAAGAAAAAAATCATCACTCACGCAAACCAAATCATAATATATATCAACGCGTTTTTTATCAGTTTATGCATCATCTATTTTCGGGGATTTCTATCATGGCAGAAATTTGGCCCGTCACTGGTAAAGCCACAAATTGGGCCTGTCGCTGCTACCGGGTTAACTAATCTACTCGTACCTTTCTACCTTTTCTTGACTCGCCTTTCCCTCCCCCCTACAGATGCGTGTGGCCGTGGTGTTAGTCGTGATGGCGTTGGTGGTGGCGGTGGTGAGCGCGTTACCAGCAGCAGATAAGCCCAACGGGAAGCGAGGCGGCGCTGGGGGAGTCGGGGGAGCTAACACCAGGACCTTTGACTTCTTAGGTGCTATTGGCGGCTTCCTCCAAGGGGGGCTGAATCCCTATGGCAACAGCGGCTATGGTGGTTACCGTCCTCCCTATGGTGGTGGTGGGTTCGGTGGTTTGAATGGTGGTTATGGTGGGTACCCTACCTATGGTGGTCAAGGTGGCTTCCCTGGTTCGTTTGGTGGTCAAGGTGGCTTCCCTGGTTCGTTTGGTGGTCAAGGTGGCTTCCCTGATTCGTTTGGTGGTCAAGGTGGCTTCCCTGGTTCGTTTGGTGGTCAAGGTGGCTTCCCTGGTTCGTATGGTGGCTATTCTCCCTATGGTGGGGCCGTCTACGGTTAAGTATTTTACCTGTGAAAACATCTGTATATCTGTGCTGTCACCTGTACTCGGCTAATTAGTTATATCTGTAGCCACCCTATCGACGCACCTGTACGCCTGTGTTGCTACCTGCCCATACCTGTGATTATCTAGCAATATTGTCTGTTCTTGCCACACCTGTTCACTCGCATTCTCACCTGCCGCCACTGTAGTCACACCTGCCCTCTGTCACCTGTACCACCTGCCATAACCTCACCTGTATTTACCTCACCGCTTCTAGATTGTCACCTGTATGATATTTATTAATCACCTTGCTCACCTGTCCCACACCTTTTGTGGACATACCCGTAACCATTCAATTTTACCTGTAGAAAGTCACCTGTGCTCTGTTACCTAAGCCAATCAGCCTCCTCGTTCACCTGGAATCCGACTTCCTGTCTGTACCTGTCCTATGTACCGTTTTGTACGGGACTGTAAAAAATCTTACCTGTCGAAACTCACCCGAGCTTTGCCCTCTATGCTAATTAACTCTCTTTTGCTACTGTACATTGTCTTGCTAACTGTGCATGACTAACTCTTTACCTGCAATTAGGCCTCTATACCTGTGATGGCCTGTGACCACGCTTTATGAAATTAGCCCTACTGTCTGCACTCATCCAATTCACCAACCTACCTGCCCCTCAACACACCTGCGAATCAAACTCATCAAGCACTTTACACCTTTCTCACCAGGTTCATTACTCCTTAGCTTATCACTTATACCTTCTTCCTTCCTATTCCAACGCTCTCTTCTACTTACATTTTAACCTTTTTACCTATTTCAATTCAAGCATTCTCTCCTCTTCCTATTTGCAACTTCCCTACGCCTCCACCATCTCAACCATAGTATCGTTTAACTTATAATGTAGCTATTTATTGTGGTGTTAAGTGTACATTGTGTAGGTGCGTGTGTGTGTGTGTGTGTGTGTGTGTGTGTGTGTGTGTGTGTGTGTGTGTGTGTGTGTCGAACTTGTGTTTTCGAAATAGGAAAATGATGATAAAAATAAAAACCCGTGATATGTAATTTGTGAATATGTTTAATTTGACCCTTGCTGAAAGATTGGGTTAGTCACCTCTCTCTCTCTCTCTCTCTCTCTCTCTCTCTCTCTCTCTCTCTCTCTCTCTCTCTCTCTCTCTCTCTCTCTCTCTCTCTCTCTTCTTCGATTTGACAGAAACAAGTTGGATAAAATAATAAATACAAACACAGAAACAAACACACACACATACATACATACATACATACATACACGGTGGACAAAGGGAGGAAAGGAAAGGAAGGGATGGAGGGAAAAGAAAGGGAGGGAGGGAGGCAAGAAGGGAGGGACGGAGGTAAGTGAGAAGGGAGGAAGAGAGGGAGGGAGGAATCTAGGAAGAGAGAGGAAGTAGGAAGAAGCTCACCTTGACACTGTCCGCTACCTCCTCCTCCTCCTCCTCCACCGCCACTTTCTTCTACCTTATCCGTCGTCTCGATCATTTTTATTTTTTTTTATTTTTTTTGAGATTTATCACTTTTTTTCAGTATGACGAGGGAGAGAGAGAGAGAGAGAGAGAGAGAGAGAGAGAGAGAGAGAGAGAGAGAGAGAGAGAGAGAGAGAGAGAGAGAGAGAGTGTATCAATAACAACTAAACCTCCACCATTACTTCACTCCTCCTCCTCCTCCCCCCTCCTCCTCCTTCTCCTCCTCCTCCCCCCTCCTCCTCCTTCTCCTCCTCCTCCCCCCCATTCTCCTCCTCCTCCCCCCCATTCTCCTCCTCCCCCCCATTCTCCTCCTCCTCCCCGTCCCCCTCCCTCCTCCTCCTCATCCTCCTCCCCCAATCCTCCTCCTCCTCCTCCTCCTCCTCCCTCTTCCTCCTCCTCCTCCTCCTCCTCCTCCTCCAAAGCAGAATCAGCTCAAGGTAAAAACATGCCAAGAAAGCCAAGAAGAAGGTGACTCAAGCGCCTTCACCTTCACCCTCACCTTCATATTCTCTCTCTCTCTCTCTCTCTCTCTCTCTCTCTCTCTCTCTCTCTCTCTCTCTCTCTCTCTCTCTCTCTCTCTCTCTCTTCAGTTGCATAACAATTCACTTTCACAACAACACCGGGAGGAGGAAGATGAAGAGGAGGAGGAAGAGGAAGAAAAGAAGGAGGAGAAGGAGGAGGAGGAGGAGGAGGAGGAGGAGGAGAAAGTAGATCAGGTGCAGGAGAGTAGAAAGAAGAAATACCATTACTGCTACTACTACTACTACTACTACTACTACTACTACTACTACTACTACTACAACTACTACCTCTACTTCTACTTCTGATAGTGTTACTTATATATCTACTGCTGATGCTTGTCACAGAGAGAGAGAGAGAGAGAGAGAGAGAGAGAGAGAGAGAGAGAGAGAGAGAGAGAGAGAGAGAGAGAGAGAGAGAGAGAGAGAGAGAGACTGGCACTGGCACTGCGACTGGTGGATGCGGCAGACCCCCCAACCGCGCAGGAGACTCTCAGCTCCGTCGACTCCTTGGAACACCGCAGGGACGTAGCTGCTCTTGTGGTGTTACATAAGGCACAAGTGCAGGGAGTGCCACATCTGGTGGGCTTACGCCAACCTCCGAGAGTCACCACGCGGGACACGAGAACGGTGCTATCCCGTGGGGACGCAGTGGAGGTGCCGTGTTCCCGTACCAGCCAGCACCAGCGCACCTTTTCGGGAAGAGTCTGCCGGATGTGGAACATGTTCACGGCCTGTATACCAAACATCCGGGAGATGAACACCCAAAAAATAAAACTGTCGGCCCACCACTGGAGGGGCTCACTCCCCACCCCACTGACACTCGTGGTGGAGCAGTGACACGAGTGTAGTGTGCAGTGCGCTCACATATATTCTGTATTGTATGTTTTTTTAATTTTTTTATAGTATATATATTTATTTTATAGTTTATGTAGTTATTTTTTTTATATAGATTTTATTCTGCCCTTTGAATAGGCAGCACACGACAGTGCACCTTTGGGTATGCAAATATTATACATGTGCCTATGTTTAAATAAAAAAAAAAAAAAAGAGAGGATAATCATATTCTAGGGAGCTTTCAGGACAAGGTCGATTCTCTCTCTCTCTCTCTCTCTCTCTCTCTCTCTCTCTCTCTCTCTCTCTCTCTCTCTCTCTCTCTCTCTCCCCCTGTAATGGAGGCAAATATCAGTTAATCATGTACTTACTATCCCTTTATCGCCGAGGAGAGGGAAGAGGGAGGGGAGGAGGAGAGAGGAAGGATGGAGGGAGAGGGAGGAAGGGAGGGAAAGGAAAGAGGGGAGGAAGGGAGGAAACGGGGAGGAAAGGGAGGGTAATGTGGTTTCGATAATACTTGTTTCCATTATTTTAAGGTAAATATTGAAAGAGAGAAGAGGAGAGAAGGGAGAGAGGGAGGGAGGAGAGAAGGGAAGGAGGTAGAAAATGAAGGGATGATGTGTTGGGATTAATAGGATTCTCTCTCTCTCTCTCTCTCTCTTGATATAATAAGGAAAAATAAAAGAAATAAAGAAATAAGGAAAGAAAAAGCAAAGAGAAACAAATAATAAGGAAAAATAAAAGAAATAAGGAAATAATTAAAGAAAAAGCAAAGAGAAACAAACATACTACTGTCCTCTGTCATCTCTCTCTCTCTCTCTCTCTCTCTCTCTCTCTCTCTCTCTCTCTCTCTCTCTCTCTCTCTCTCTCTCTTGATATAATAAGGAAAAATAAAAGAAATAAGGAAATAAAGAAAAAGCAAAGAGAAACAAACATACTACTGTCCTCTGTCATCTCTCTCTCTCTCTCTCTCTCTCTCTCTCTCTCTCTCTCTCTCTCTCTCTCTCTCTCTCTCTCTCTCTCTCAGGTAAGTAAGGCCCCAGGTGTTCCTTCCTTGCACTTTATTCACCTGGTGCAGGTTGGCGCCGCGTACAGGTAACAGTCAAGGTGTGAACAGGTAATATACGTACACGGGCCGAGATTACACGTACACACATAGGCGCACACACAGCCTCCTACTAGCATAGCCTACGTACATACATACACACAATATGGGGTTAGAATACATACATACGACACGACACAGCCTACGATGATCTATGTATACACAGAAGCATGTACACACACACACACACACACACACACACACACACACACACACACATACAGGTATACACACATGGGTTTACAGGTAAGGTTTAAGGGATCATTGACACTGTGCGCACCTCCGTATCCTTTGTTTCCATGGTTACCTTTCCCCATGTGCTACCTGTAATTTGAATGTCCAGGTACACACACACACACACACACACACACACACACACACACACACTAAAGGGCACAGTAAGGCAAAAAGTACACATGATAATCGAAAATGTGAGAGAGAATGGTCCGATTACACACACACACACACACACACACACACACACACACACACACACACACACACATACATACACACACACACACACACACAACACCAACACCCGACAAATGGTAAAGGACCCATCACAACACCATGATAAGAGGATAGACTCACTTAACGACTCCTTTAATTACTTCTCTTATTAATTACATGTTCTTACTGGAACGAAGAAAACCAACCAATCAAGACAGTTTAAATATACCCTTTTGTTCACCCTCTAAAGTCTCCGTTTTCTCTGATACTTCGTGACTGTTTTTTAGAGGGTAGCTAAACTACATTTATATATAACCAGTTTTCTCTTCGCTATCCTCTTCTAGACTAGCATAAAGCTCTCACATAATAGGACCAACTAGATATAATAATATGTTCTCTTACTTTACAATTAACTGTACATTGATACGAGTGGAGGAATAGAAGGAGGAGAAGGAGGAGGAAGAGGAGATGGAGGAGGAGTAGGAGGAGGAATAGATGGAAAGGGTATGCCATTCACGAATAAATATACAAGTTTGGCTACACGAACGTCACTAGAAAGTTAATTAGACAGGTATACAGGTAAGTAGGCAGACAGGGGCAAAGGTAGGTAGGTAGGTAGGTTGGTAGGTAGGACGAGGGCTTATTAAGGTATCATTCATAACAGTCATTAGAAGAAGGGTATAATAATCACAGATCTATTAATAGCTTCAAATACTCTTCCCACCTGGCGAGAGTCGGTATACAGTACCTCACTATAAAAGTCACCGTACACTAAACTGACCGCCTTAAGCCCCGCCCACTCTTCCAATGTGGCGGGAGCTGATTGGCAGGATGGAAGGAGGGTGGAGTTAGGAGGGTGAGGAAGGGGGCGGGGCTTATGGACGAAGTTTAGTATACGGTGACTGTCGCCTGATTTGATAAACGTCGTATTAATCTTCAGTAACAACAGTGTGGCTGATTTGTCTTTTCTACCCCGTTTTTCAAGGCACTGTTTTGAGCGCCACAACTTTCATACTTTTTTCCTATTTATCCTATTTACTCCTCACTTCCTATTATTTTTTCCGCAGTTGGTTCTGTTGATTTTTTTCTTTACTATCAATTTCCACGACTGAGTTTGTAGCATCTCGACTTATTCATCAAAAATAAAGTGGCTTATTTGTCTTTAATGTCCCGTATTTCAAGGCATCATTAGTTGGTTCTGTTGATTTTTTTCTTTACTATCAATTTCCACGACTGAGTTTGTAGCGTCTCGACTTATTCATCAAAAATAATGTGGCTTACTTGTCTTTAATGGCCCGTTTTTCAAGCTGGTTCTGTTGTTGTCGATTGTGAAAATTCCAACACTTTTAACTAACTCCGTCCTTTAAAATGGAAGTACAAAGCCAAACTAACTATGGGACTGTTGATAAGTACTACGATTGAGTTTGTAATAATTTTGTCGATTGAACCCTGTGAAAATTCCAACACTTTTAACTAACTCCGCCCTTTAAATGTAAGTACAAAGCCAAACTAACTATGGGACTGTTGATAACTACTACGATTGAGTTTGTAATAATTTTGTCGATTGAACCCTGTGAAAATTCCAACACTTTTAACTAACTCCGCCCTTTAAATGTAAGTACAAAGCCAAACTAACCATTGGACTGTTGATAACTACTACGATTGAGTCTGTAACATGTCCACTTGACTCTGTGAAAATCCAACACTTCGAACAAGCTAAACTCCGTCTCAAAAAATGGACCTAAAAAGCCACAGTAGCCACATAACTGTTAATAAACACTAATAGGACGTTTAAACAATCTGGCGTATAATTCAACTCAACGCTTCTTGGTATTACTGATTCTACTTTTACTACTCTTTATTATTGCTGTTTAATGGGGGGTTTAGTGGGCAACCTCAAACTTTCACTGACATGTGACTCGACACAATCTTCCAAACACTTATATCCTAGTCTTCGATAGCACCGAAAATGAGAAGAAAAGTATATATAGGTAATTCACTCCCACACACCTGAGATTATTATTGTTATTATCTTCCTCCTCCTTCTTCTCCTCCTCCTTCTCATCATCATCATCATCATTCTCCTTTGTTGTGCCGATTCTTGTTTTTATATTTTTCTCTTTTATATATTCTACTTTTTTAATATCTCTAAGTGTGTGTGTGTGTGTGTGTGTGTGTGTGTGTGTGTGTGTGTGTGTGTGTGTGTGTGTGTGTGTGTTACAAGAAAATAAATTCAAATCTAGTTGTGCATGAAATATACAAAAACAATCAACAGGTTAATGATAAGCAACGTATTTCATGGGCAAGACTGCGATTAAGTGCACACTCCTTGGCGGTGGAGAAAGGTCGTTGGAACCGGCGGGGGCAGGGCCGCCTCTCCTTGGAGGAGAGGCTGTACCCCTGCGGCCTGGTGCAGACGGAAACACACGTTATTGAGAGTTGTCCCTTGTCCCTGCACCTTAAAAATATGTACAATATTACAACTGTCGAGGAGTTATTGCTTGGTAGAACAGACTATAGTAATGTGTGTGCTGTTATTCATAAAATACTTGTACTAGAATGCATGCTTATTATCGCTTGGCAAACGTGCTGCATTTGATTTTAGGAAGAGCAATTCCTGGGTTATGGAAAAGAACAATTATTATTATTATTATTATTATTATTATTATTATTATTATTATCATTATTATTGTTATTATTTTTATTTTTTGTGTGTGATGTTTTGCTAGTTCCTCTTTTAGGGTTTTGTGAGTCTTAGTAGCATTATAATAATTATCAGATGTATTGAATATAAGAGTTTACACATTTCTAGTTTTATGGAGGTTCATTGTTTTAGTATATGCTGTTCATTTTTATATGTGATGTTTAGTTGTGCATATTTTACTTTTTGGGAGTTTTTAGTGGTCTTATTTCCTTTACCAGATGTACTAAATTTTATAGGGATTCATGTTTTAGTAGTTCAATTTAATGTTTCATATAGATGTTTGCTGATTCGTCTTTTCGTTAATGGGAGTTTTAGTGAATTTAAATAACACACATTTCAAGTGTTTTAAGTAACATTCCTAAGTTTTATTAACTTTATACAATATGCATCTTTGTGTTTATTTGCTTTAAAGAAGGTTACTAAATAGTTGTATAGTTCAAAAGAGTCAGTTATTGTAATTTGGACCAATATTTCTTTTTAACTTCTGTATTTTATATATTTTTTTTTCTGTGGTCAATAAACTATCTCAATCTGAATCTAAATCTGAATCTGTGTGTGTGTGTGTGTGTGTGTGTGTGTGTGTGTGTGTGTGTGTGTGTGTGTGTGTGTGTGTGTGTGTGTGTGTCCCCTTCTTCTACACTAAACATTTTCGGTCTGTCCTTAACTCAAAATCTCAACTGGAAACATAATACTTCATCGCTTGGTAAACCATCATCTTCAGTGTTAGGCGTTATGTAGCATCCCAGCCAGTCTTTTTCTTCAAGCCGATGTTATCCATACACAAAGGCCTTGCCCGCCCTCATATGAAACAGACCATAACTCCATAATCCACCATTCGACATAATTTTAAGGTTAAGGGGGCAGGCTGAGGAGAGGAAAACAAAATAACAACAACACGACCCATTCCTGCCTCTTCCCCCTGAAAAAATAAATAAAAGCTATGCAAATTCAGTTCTATAGGTATCTTGATGTTCCCCTCTCGAAGGATTTGGAGTCATCTGATAAAAAACGTGTTAGATGAAGAAACCAACTCACCAAAACCACCACCACCACCACCACCTCTTCCCTGTAATGCACTAGAGTGGCGATGACATAACACTGAACATTACCATCACACTCAATTAACGACTATCTGTCCAACCCCTCCTCACTACCACCACCATCCGGGGCACACCTTCGGGAATTACCTGTCCATTCAAGGTGCAAACAACTAGACCTTCCTTGTTACCTATGCTTCATTTTCCTCTCTTTTTAGTAGAGGACAAAACAAACAGCTAAAGCGGTAGAAAAAACGGAAATTTATATATGTTTTCCTTTTTTTCTTTTGATGTTTGTCTGTAAGTTGCACTCTCCTTCCCCTTTTCATTCCTACTCTACTGTCCCTGTCTCTTATTTTTCATATCGACGTCTGCTCATCAACGGGACTCGGTTTGGGTCAACATAAATTCTTATTTCCCCTTGATGCCCTTCCATGGATCTCAATACTAATACTAATACTAAGAAGAAGAAGAAGAAGAAGAACCAAAAGAACAAGAAGAAGAATGAAAATGGCAGAGAAACCATGTGCTAGGAATAGAGAAAAATGAGATATATGAGCCAATTTCTTATTCTCCTTTTTTTATAATTAGAGACAAACCAAGTGCAGAGGAAGGAGAAACATTAAATCGATCAACCTAGTCCGCCTTTTTTTCCTCTCCGCGGCAAGAGACGAACAAATTGCAACACGAGGAGAGGGAGACTAAAACAACCACACGGGAGAAATGAAAACACAGACGCAAGAAAAAATAAAAGAAAGAAAACAATAATGGAAGAGGAAAACAACATATCAAAAACATCAGATAACGAGGAGGAGGAGGAGAAGGGAGAGGATGAAAAAGAGTATATATATATGGGAGCCACGCCAGTCTTTCCTCACCTGATAACTATGTCACCACTCCCACGCAGCGGAAGGAAGGTGAGGAGGGGAATACATCGCCTGTGTTCGCCTGTGTGTGTGTGTGTGTGTGTATGTGTGTGTGTGTGTGTGTGTGTGTGTGTGTGTGTGTGTGTGTGTGTGTGTGTGTGTGTGTGTGTGTGTGTGTGTGTGTGTGTGTTCGTGGTCTGTTACTTTTCTTAACCCTCTCACACTCTCCAGGTCCGTTCTCTAAGATCCCTATTAGCGCCATACTCCTCACCGATATTTTCACATGGAATGAATTATCTTGCCTCTCCGAACCTTCTACATGTCTGTGCAGCAATTTAGTAAACCTTTTTATAGTGTGATCATATCCAGCTTTTCATCCCTTTTATACGTGCTGAAGGATATTTAATATTTCTAACATTTTTGTTACTATGAATTCAATGTATAAGGAACATGGAAGCATGTAAATACAGGCAGCAGAAAGCCTATTGGCTCACTACGAGGTTGCCCGCTCAAGTTATTAATCTGCTCGAAAGTCACTTCGTGCCTGCAGATCAGACGGAAGCACTTCGAAATGTACGTTGTTTACTCCTGTCACACAGTCGATTTAATTTTTAAATGAATTGATGGTTTTCGCACTTTTTACTACTGAAGAAATGTTGTTCCTGCAGCGGCGGAAGACTCGGTGTGAGAAGGAACTCCTGCCAATGTCTGTCCTATATGGTCTCGCTTGAATAGGTAGACCGTTAT
Organism: Eriocheir sinensis; assembly: GCF_024679095.1. NCBI lineage: Eukaryota > Metazoa > Arthropoda > Malacostraca > Decapoda > Varunidae > Eriocheir > Eriocheir sinensis. The sequence goes on from NC_066568.1 coordinate 5,302,345, forward strand.
TTCTAGTTCTTGAGTTGGTTTGTAGCTCACATAACTTGGAGTGGTCGACGTTACTTAGCTTCTCAAGGTACTTAAAGAAATGAATTATATCCCCTCGTAGGAAATTATTTGCCAGCGTAAAAAGTTTGAGTCGCTTGGGTCGTCCTTCCTACAATTCATACCTGTGGTTGAGTAGAGCAACGCTTTTGTCTCCTGTTTTGAAAATCAATGTTACGTTCGCCATTTTCCAGTCTTCAGGGACCTTGTTTAGCTGCACTGACCGGTTGAATATGCTAGTAAATGGCTGGAGTATTTGCTGATTGAGTTCTTTCAATAACCGCCGAGACAATTTGTCAGGTCCCGTTGACTTGTTTGTGTCGAGTTTGTCCAGGAACTTTTTTTATTTTGGTCGGGAAAATGCTCACGAAATTTCATCGCTCAAAACAGTAATGCCAAAACCATATAGTCTTTAACTCCTCATTTTATACTGGTATCTACGACCCATTAGTTTTTTTGACATATTTGTTTTCTCCATTCAATAAATTGCTTGTCCCTCTGCCCCTACAGATGCGTGTGGCTTTGGTGGTAGTGGTGGTGGCGGTGGTGGTGGCGACGGTGAGCACGCAACCACCAGCAGACAAGCCACAAGGAGACGAGGGGGGTGCCGGGAAGAGAAACCCCAGATTTAACATACCAGGGGGTGTTATGGGCCTCGTATATGGAGCATTGAATCCCTATGGCTTTCTTCCGCCCATGCATCCGTACCCTCAACCTTATCCCCACGGCCAGTGTGGTGGGCCCCCCGGATATTGTGACTGACTTGGGCACCGTCATGAAGATTTTTCTCGAAGTGCATCCTGCCCAGAACATGATTAATTAGTTTTACCTGTAGAAAGATCGGTTGTCACCTGTAATCGGCTAATCTATTCTACCCCAGCTCTTGTGGCTGACTGGGGCACCACCATGGAGGCTTTTTTTCGAAGTGCATTCCGCCCATGACTTAGTTGATTAGTTAACCTGTAGAAATGTTTTTTTTTTTTTTTTACGGCAAGGGAGGCAGCTCAAGTCCAAAAAAAACAAAAACAAGAAAAAAAAGCCCGCTACACGCTGCTCCGACAAAAGAAAAAAAAAGGAACGAGAGGCCAGAAGAGGGGTCAAGTGCTCTCACCTCTGCTCGACTAATCTATTCCACCTGTGTTGTTACAAGTAGTCTCACCTGCCCGGCTGGAAGTAGACACTAATTAAGCCATTACTCTGGTTATTATGCTTTTATGAGATATTTTTCACTTTCCCTTGCATATTTCGAGTCACTGCTGACTGCTTTGTGACCAATAAACTAATTACTATTATTGCTATCATTATTATTACTACACTTGATAGACTAGACACTTTTCATTTTCCTCACTCTTTTTTTTCACAGGTGAGTCTTGATTTTGGTCCTTTGTAAAAAATGTGCTCAGGTGTAACAAATCAAATGGTGATTAATTAAACGTTTCTACAGGTAGTAATTAAGGTGTGAACAGGTATTTAAACCTCTCCCCAGATATCTTTTGTTTTGCCCATTCATACTAATCATTTTCAGGTGCAATTGATTAGTGTTCAGGTGTTCTCTATTATTACTACACCGTGATCACCATATTTTTTTTTATTGTCATACATAACTGCGGTAAGGACGTAAGAGTGACCACCATCATTACGTGGACACTTAACGACCTTCTGACTAACCCACGTCACCATCATCATCATCACCACTGTCACCATCACCTTGACCACACCTTCGGGAATTACCTGCCATTTCAAGGTGAATGGACGTAATTACCGAGACTTTCCCTTTGTACCTGTTATTTCTTTTCCTCTTCCTTTCCATTCTTTACAGGAGCAGCGAGTAGCGGGCTTTTTTTTATTGTTTCCTTTTTTTGTGCCCTTGTGCTGTCTCCTTTGTTGTAAAAAAAAAAAAAAAAAGAGATTAAACAGATTCCGTGACAAAGAGGGAAAGGAAAAAAAAAGAAGATAGATTAACCTGTGTTCTCTTTTTTCCTTTCCTTACCTGCAAGATTGTGCTAAAACAATTCCCCCCAAAAAACATGAAACTAATAAGATTTGAAATAGCATTTATAGAACCAAAAGCAACAAGAGAAAGCTCATTTACCTGTGCAGACCTTGCTTGTTGCCTGCAGAAAAGCATTTGTACCAGAAAATTCATTGCACCTGGTCACTAATTACTTGCACCTGAAAATGATAAGCATGAACGAGCAAAACAAGAGATACCTGTACGAGACCTGTTCACCTGTGCACACCTTGCTCGTTACATGTAGAAAAACTTTGTACCTGTGGACTGAGAACACCTGAACATTAATCAATTGCACCTGAAAATGAATAGTATGAATGGGCAAAACAAGAGATATCTGAGGAAAGGCTTAAATACCTGTTCACACCTTGATTACTACCTGTAGAAACGTTTAATTAATTACCACTTGATTTGTTACACCTGAGCACATTTTTTACAAAGGACCAACATCAAGACTCACCTGTGAAAAAAAAAATGAGGAAAATGAAAAGTTGTGTCTAGTCTATCAATTACTTTTTTCCCTTTTTTATTTTGCTGATAAGAGAAAAACGGAGACAAAAAAAAAACGGAGAAAAATAAAAATAAGAAAAAGCAGAAGAGGCTGCCTGGTTTGATTTAACTTTTATAGGATGAGTAAAACAAAAAAAAAACAAGTAAAACAATAAAACAGGAGATAGAGAAAACTGAGGATAGGAAGGGAAACAAAGACTAACTAAGAGGCAAAAATGGAGAGGGAAGTAAAAAGGAAAGAAAAATAATAAAATCTATATCAAATTCTCCATTCAGTAAAAAAAAAAAAAAAAAAAAACGTAGTTGCCAGAAAATCATTGTTTGGTTTTAGTACAAGTTATTTGTGATTAAAGAACGCATTTATAAACCAGTGTAAAACAATAAAAAGTAGAGAAAAAAAAATAAAGGAACAAAAATAAAGACAAAAAATGGGAAAGGAAAAACACAAATGAGGAGAGCAAGAAAAAAAAACTAAGTAAGAAAATCGTTGTCAGGTTTTAATATCAGCTTTTTGTGTGTAGCTAAGGAGCACACCTTTTTTGCACCTGTGGAAACGCTTTGGTACCTGGGAACACCTTGCACCTGAGCCTTATTATTACGAAGGACCTAAACCGCTTACTCTTGTTATTGAAAACACGCTCGGGTATTGTCGATTACTCCACTCCAAGGTCTCTCTCTCTCTCTCTCTCTCTCTCTCTCTCTCTCTCTCTCTCTCTCTCTCTCTCTCTCTCTCTCTCTCTCTCTCAGCGGAAGTAACAGGTAGATGATGACTTCCGCTATAGGAGGTCAGAAGTAAGAAGAGAAGGAAGAAGAGGAGGAGGAAGAAGGGAGAGTTAGGAAGAGTATAAATATGAGTGCTAAGGCATCGCTTCCTCACTTCTTAATTGTTCTCAGCAAAGCATACACATAACAGGAGCAAGGTGAGAGGCTGAGGAGAACGCTTGTGTGTTTGTTGGTGTTTGGAAACGTTTGTGGCGGGAGGCTGCGAGGAAGTTTTTTTTTTTATGTGCGTGTGTTAGTGTGTTTGTGTTTGTTTTGCGTGGGTGGAGTGAGGTGAGGAAACGTTCTTGTGTCTGTGTGTGTGTGTGTGTGTGTGTGTGTGTGTGTGTGTGTGTGTGTGTGTGTGTTTTAGCTCTTTCATCTTTTCCTCCCTCTTCCTTACCTCTCCCTTTGCTCTGCCTATCCTCTATCTTTTCGTCATTCCCTACCTTTCGCTCACTCGCCCTCCCCTTTCTCCTTTACCCCTCCCTCTCCTTTCTCACCTTTCCCATTTCATAACCTTTCCCTAAATCCCTCACCTTCCCTAACTCCATGACCTACCTTTACCTTCTTTCCATTACCTAACATCTCGTAATCCACCTTTCCTTTTCTAACTTATTTTAAATCACATGTCCTTCCTTTTCAACTCTCTTCACACCTTTACCTAACCTGTTCTTCCCTTCCCCACAACTTCCTCACCTGTTCCACTCTTTCTAAAATACCTTCTTACCTATGATTCTCCTTCCATCTTCTTTACCTTACCTGTGCATCCCTTCCTCACCATCCCTAACCCGGTAGCTGAGAGGATCATGTTTCTTAATTAAAGGCCCCTCAAAGCGAGAAAATAAGAAAAAAATCATCACTCACGCAAACCAAATCATAATATATATCAACGCTTTTTTGATCAGTTTATGCATCATCTATTTTCGGGGATTTCTATCATGGCAGAAATTTGGCCCGTCACTGGTAAAGCCACAAATTGGGCCTGTCGCTGCTACCGGGTTAACTAATCTACTCGTACCTTTCTACCTTTTCTTGACTCGCCTTTCCCTCCCCCCTACAGATGCGTGTGGCCGTGGTGTTAGTCGTGATGGCGTTGGTGGTGGCGGCTCTCTCTCTCTCTCTCTCTCTCTCTCTCTCTCTCTCTCTCTCTCTCTCTCTCAGGTAAGTAAGGCCCCAGGTGTTCCTTCCTTGCACTTTATTCACCTGGTGCAGGTTGGCGCCGCGTACAGGTAACAGTCAAGGTGTGAACAGGTAATATACGTACACGGGCCGAGATTACACGTACACACATAGGCGCACACACAGCCTCCTACTAGCATAGCCTACGTACATACATACACACAATATGGGGTTAGAATACATACATACGACACGACACAGCCTACGATGATCTATGTATACACAGAAGCATGTACACACACACACACACACACACACACACACACACACACACACACACACATACAGGTATACACACATGGGTTTACAGGTAAGGTTTAAGGGATCATTGACACTGTGCGCACCTCCGTATCCTTTGTTTCCATGGTTACCTTTCCCCATGCGCTACCTGTAATTTGAATGTCCAGGTACACACACACACACACACACACACACACACACTAAAGGGCACAGTAAGGCAAAAAGTACACATGATAATCGAAAATGTGAGAGAGAATGGTCCGATTACACACACACACACACACACACACACACACACACACACACACACACACACACACACAACACCAACACCCGACAAATGGTAAAGGACCCATCACAACACCATGATAAGAGGATAGACTCACTTAACGACTCCTTTAATTACTTCTCTTATTAATTACATGTTCTTACTGGAACGAAGAAAACCAACCAATCAAGACAATTTAAATATACCCTTTTGTTCACCCTCTAAAGTCTCCGTTTTCTCTGATACTTCGTGACTGTTTTTTAGAGGGTAACTAAACTACATTTATATATAACCAGTTTTCTCTTCGCTATCCTCTTCTAGACTAGCATAAAGCTCTCACATAGGACCAACTAGATATAATAATATGTTCTCTTACTTTACAATTAACTGTACATTGATACGAGTGGAGGAATAGAAGGAGAAGAAGGAGGAGGAAGAGGGGATGGAGGAGGAGTAGGAGGAGGAACAGATGGAAAGGGTATGCCATTCACGAATAAATATACAAGTTTGGCTACACGAACGTCACTAGAAAGTTAATTAGACAGGTATACAGGTAAGTAGGCAGACAGGGGCAAAGGTAGGTAGGTAGGTAGGTTGGTAGGTAGGACGAGGGCTAATTAAGGTATCATTCATAACAGTCATTAGAAGAAGGGTATAATAATCACAGATCTATTAATAGCTTCAAATACTCTTCCCACCTGGCGAGAGTCGGTATACAGTACCTCACTATAAAAGTCACCGTACACTAAACTGACCGCCTTAAGCCCCGCCCACTCTTCCAATGTGGCGGGAGCTGATTGGCAGGATGGAAGGAGGGTGGAGTTAGGAGGGTGAGGAAGGGGGCGGGGCTTATGGACGAAGTTTAGTATACGGTGACTGTCGCCTGATTTGATAAACGTCGTATTAGTCTTCAGTAACAACAGTGTGGCTGATTTGTCTTTTCTACCCCGTTTTTCAAGGCACTGTTTTGAGCGCCACAACCTTCATACTTTTTTCCTATTTATCCTATTTACTCCTCACCTCCTATTATTTTTTCCGTGGTTGGTTCTATTGATTTTTTTCTTTACTATCAATTTCCACGACTGAGTTTGTAGCATCTCGACTTATTCATCAAAAATAAAGTGGCTTATTTGTCTTTAATGTCCCGTATTTCAAGGCATCATTAGTTGGTTCTGTTGATTTTTTTCTTTACTATCAATTTCCACGACTGAGTTTGTAGCGTCTCGACTTATTCATCAAAAATAATGTGGCTTACTCGTACTTGTCTTTAATGGCCCGTTTTTCAAGCTGGTTCTGTTGTTGTCGATTGTGAAAATTCCAACACTTTTAACTAACTCCGTCCTTTAAAATGGAAGTACAAAGCCAAACTAACTATGGGACTGTTGATAAGTACTACGATTGAGTCTGTAATAATTTTGTCGACTGAACCCTGTGAAAATTCCAACACTTTTAACTAACTCCGCCCTTTAAATGTAAGTACAAAGCCAAACTAACCATTGGACTGTTGATAACTACTACGATTGAGTCTGTAACATGTCCACTTGACTCTGTGAAAATCCAACACTTCGAACAAGCTAAACTCCGTCTCAAAAAATGGACCTAAAAAGCCACAGTAGCCACATAACTGTTAATAAACACTAATAGGACGTTTAAACAATCTGGCGTATAATTCAACTCAACGCTTCTTGGTATTACTGATTCTACTTTTACTCTTTATTATTGCTGTTTAATGGGGGGTTTAGTGGGCAACCTTTCGTGACCTCCCTGCGCGCGTGACCTGACCTGACCCCGCCTAGAGGCCCAACAACAACAGCAGGAGCAGCAGCAGCGGCGGCGGTAGCGGCGGCGGCGGCAGCAACAACAACAACAACAAGAACAACAAGAACAACAAGCTCATCCCGTTTCTCTTGCGTCTTAAAGGGGTTTCGTTTTTGTGAGTTTTCTTTTTTGTTTTCCGTGTTGTGATGGACTGGCATTCCGTTTTCTTTGTTTACGTGTTTTGGTTAACTAGTTTTTCGTTTTCTTCGGCTTTTGGAACAGAAGAATGGATTGACAAGTGTTCTCTTAGTATTTTTTTTGCTTTATCTTCTTCTGGTAGTATATTAAAGACTTTTTTATATATATTTTTTACACTTCTCGCACTTTGGAACAGAAGAATGGATTGACAATTAGTGTTCTCTTAATATTTTTTGCTTTATCTTCTGATAGTATATTGAAGACTTTTCTTATATTTTTTTTACACTTCTTGCACTGGTTTGTTAGCCTTCGATCTGTCTCCATTACTATAAACTGACAAAAGACAAAGACACGGGGGCAATGAATGGAAGTAAATAAAAAAATTAAAAATTCTTCCATCTCGCGGTTCCTTATTGTGATTTCATTGGTAATTGCATGGATGATTATTCCTTTGACTCAGGTAGCCAGGTACGACATATTTCTTTTTGATCATATTGTTATTTTCATTTAAACCATTTTTTCGCCCTACGTCAAGTATCTTCTGTTCGAACATAGATAGAGTAATAATCGTTATCTTTATCATCAATATTAGCGATACATATTCAACGGATTTCAGTTTTCCTCACATTCTATCCATATTACTAAAGGAAGTACAAATTTGAGCAAAAGTCATATTTTTTCATGCCATCTTGCTTCTTCGCATTATTTTCTTATTATTTTTCTTTCATTTTGTATTTCGTCAGATCACTTTTCTTTCACTTCATTGTATAAATAGAGATCACATTTTTTCATGTAATCTGTCTTCTTCGTCTACTTTTCTCCTCTTTTTATTTCATTTCCTATTTCCTCAGTTCTATTGCGTTTTATTTTATTTTTTTCATTTCACATTTCATCACTTCCCTTATTTTATT
>NC_066568.1:5312717-5330217 GCF_024679095.1 Eriocheir sinensis
ACACACACACACACACACACACACACACACACACACACACACACACACACAGAGTATATCGGAAGAAACTACACTGAACGATACATTCCGAGAGGGGAAGCAAGGAGGGCGACGCGGTATGGAAGAGAGCGAAGCGGAGTGGAAGGTTTGGCTCAGGACCCGCGAGGACAGGTCTAGCAGCCAGTTCGAATCCCGGGACCACGTGAAGTCTCCGCACAATGGTAATCAAGGAAACAACATCAAGACAACGTGTGACTCCCTCTATAGCATCTAAACAGGTAAGGAACAAGTAATGGGTGTTGTGCCAAAACGATAGATACATTCAAGACAAGGTTAGATAATTTCATGGATAGTGAGGTTAGGTTTACATGAGTCTTGTATATACGACAAATACATTCAAGGTAAGGTTAATGCCATGGATAGTGAGTTTACTTGGGGTTAGTTTTACAGGGACTGCCTTGTGTATGCTTATTGACCTCTTGCAGACTTCTTTGGGTCGGTATTATAAGACACTTTGGTTTTTCACATCAGCTATTTCTGAAGGTCAAAGAGGGGGTCAGTCGGGTTCTAATGAGTGTTTCTTTAGGTTCATGGTCCAGAGGAAGGGTCAAACTACTACCGGAGTCAGGAAATCCCCCAAGCTCCTACGAAAGCCTTGTCAAATAGGTGTTCTTGGGCCACGAAATGTCTTATGTTCTTAACTATTATTTATGAGTAGTAAAAAGTCTAATGATATTAACCTAATTCTTAAGTAATTACTTTTTTTATAATACTATCCAAATGAGGTTTAGACTTTAGGGAACCATTGTACGAGGGTATCACGTGGACCCCAAATCCACACTGGCTGGGAGTCGCGTCCGCCCGGGCCTTAGTTGGCTCAGCAAGGCGCTGCAATGACGGTGGAAGCTCAGTGGTCAGTCGTCTGGGCGGGCACAACGCTCGGGGGACGCCCAAGGCTGCTTCTTAGTAGAGTTCAGCACTAAACATATCGGTCCCTCTCTCTGGTGTTCAGTCGCTTGCTCCCTTTATCGGTCTGGAGGAATTGACTCTACCACGCATTCTCAGACGCTTCAGGCTCTCATATCAGCGGTTTCCCAAGGCCATAAAGCAGATTAGTCGGTTAGTCGGGTGCTCATGAGTGCTATTTGGCATTTCACGGTGCAGAAGCCTTGTCAAAATATCACTAGGCTCATAAAACTACTCATGGAAATACCCAAATACAATCTCTACGAAAGGCTTATCAAAAGTGTATGTGTGTGTGTGTGTGAGCCATGGAGTGTTTTAAAATAAGGGATTAGGGCCGTGTTACAAGTCAAACCAGAGAAATTTCGGGTCCCTGCAAAGGTCAGTTTAGGGGTCGTACTATAAGTCCAGTCCGAGAAGTTTTGGGTCCCTACAGAGTTCGGGATGAACAACTCTGGAGGGACCCAAAAATTCTTGGATTAGACTTTTAATACGGCCCCTAAACCGACCTTTGTAGGGACCCGAAACTTCTCTGGTTTGACTTGTAATATGGCCCTAGTTCAAGCCACATTCTTAAACATTTCGTCACCCAAGCACGCACACACAGTTGACAAGGCTTTCATAGGAGTTGTGGGCACTCCAATGGGAAGAATTACGAGCCTAATGATAGTCTGACAAAGCCTCTACACAATGAACACTCAAGAGAATCCGGCGTATCTCCTCTGAGGCTTTGAGCCGGAAACGTCTGGAAACCACCGTCGCCAGATTATCGTACCAAGAGCATAGTATTTATCGGTTTCTGACGCATAACTATTGCCAAGAAACATCAGGAATTAACTATTTTAACGACAACTATGAATGAATCTCGTTATTGCGGCCCAGGAGAGTTTTGGGGTCAGAAATCGGTAAAAATAAGAACCAGGAATTAACTATTTTAACGATAACTATGAATTAATCTCGTTATTGGCGCCCAGGAGAGTTTTGGGGTTAGAAATCGATAAAAATACGAATCAGGAATTAACTATTTTAACGATAACTATGAATGAATCTCGTTATTGGGGCCCAGAAGATTTTTGGGGTCAGAAATCGATAAAAATAAGAGGCTGAGTACGACAATCTGGTAACGTTGCTGGGAATACCGACCTTTGGCCCCAGACCGAGGGACCGCCCGACTCGGTGCTGGTCCCCACACGGAGCAGCCTTGAGAGTCCCCCATTGGTCGCCTCGGTTAACAGCTTGTAGTTACCTTTTAGCGCTTTGTACAGCAACGAACTAATCAAAAAACATTACTTATCCACGAATATAGTTTTTAGTTACAGCGTTTTATTTTACAGTCACGACAATTACCTTTACCGACTATAGAAAAAAAGTATTATTTAAGTGGTTTTACCGGCTATAGAAAAAAAAATATTAGTTTAACCTGCCGAACAACTTTTTGTGTAATTTAAGCTTTTTGTACAGCGCAGAGAAGATCAAACGAGACTTTATATATTGTACCGGTTATTAATTAAACATTAGAAATAAGCTCAACCGTATGAATACTACGATAACAATATTTACTTGAGCGTTTTGTACAGCAACGAAAGAAGATTATCTATTGAGGAACTAAAATTGATATTATTTACCTTTCAAAACAACTATTAGTAACTTCTGAACTTTGTACAAGAACTAATAACAACTTATATATTAGTGACCTACCAGAATATCTTTTAATAATCTCTTAACGCTTTGTACAGGACCGAGGATATACAATTAGTCTTTACTTTAAGAAAACTAGAAACAAATATCGTTATACCGTTCAGCGTTTTGTACAGCAGGAGTGCAAATAGAAACACTTCGCTGTACGCTAATTACGCTAATTACCTCATCCACGAAACGCTCTATACAACGACGGTAAGAAGATAAAAAAAAATCTTGTTTCGTAGTAAATGAAAATAAATACGGAAAACTATCTCTGGTTTTTATAGATGAATAGAAAAGAAAAATAATTGGAAAATAGAAAGAAAAACAACAATATAACGACAACGATATAATACTAGTAAGAGTGATGATGATGAAAATAATAATAGTGACAATGATGATGATGATAATAATAATAATAATAATAATAATAATAATAATAATAATAATAATAATAATAATAATAATAATAATAATAACAGCAATAAAACGGTATTACTCGAACATTCATCCCTTGCTTCGTTCCAACAAATGCTAATTATCATTATTATTATTATTATTATTATTATTATTATTATCCTACGTGACTTCACAGTTTTCAGCCAATGAGAATGTGGAATAAGGTACACACATTAATATCTACATTTATATACATGTTCTAAAAAAAATGCATACATACATACATACATACATACATACATACATGCATATATACATACATAGATACCTGTACACGCAAACATTCACACGTAATATTTGTACACACACACACACACACACACACACACACACACACACACACACACACACGTACACATACACACACTTACGTACACACATACATCCACAGTCGCCACACCTGCTTACTGTTGACTACAGGAAAAGAAAAAAACAAAGAAAGAAAATGAAAGCGAAATAGAGAAAGGAAGAAAAAAGATAACGAGACACGAATGAAGGAAATACACGAAGGAAAACGAAAAAAAATGGGAAAAGGATGAAAGAATTAAGAAGTAAAGAAAAAAAACGCGCTTATTCAAACTAAGACAAACCAAAGACAAAAGGGAGAGAAGAAAAGAAACACAGACAGGCAGAAAGAAAGACAAAACATCAAGGACAGACACACACAAGACACAGCGAAAGAGACAGACAGACAGAAAAAGAAAGAAAGAAATACACAACGTAGAACAAAGAATAAACGAGAAAAGAAGAAATAAAAACAAGTTAAAATTTAAATTAACATCACGAAGGAGAGGAGATGGAAAAGACAGGCAGACAGACAAACAGAGAAACAAAAAACAGACAGACAGAAAAAATAAATAAATAAATACACAACGTAGGACAAAGAATAAACGAGAAAAGAAGAAAAAAACAAGTTAAAATTAAAACTAACATCGCGAGGGAGAGGAGATGAAAAAGACAGGCAGACAGGCAAACAGAGAAACAAAAATAGACAGACAGACAGAGAGACACAGAGGATAGGTTAGTCCCCGTCGCCACACAGTAAGAAGCGGGCAACCCTTACCAGCGTATCATCAGCTGGGCACTTAACACTATGGAAAACACTGGATTATGTGGTTAACCCTTTTGGGGTGGAGCTTGGCGGCCCGGGGAGGTGGTGGGGCGGGGCAAGGGGTCAAGGTCACTGTTGCCAAGCCTGTGACCTCTGCTGAGAAACATTATGCTGCGTCACCAAAATAAAGTGACTCTGGGTTGGCAACACTTCCCTCAAGCGCTGATTGGCTAAAGGGAATGTGGTGACGAATTACACACGAAATTAGGCGTATAAATAAAAACAAAGAAAAACATCGTAAACATCGCAAAAAAGAAGACGAATGTATTTTAAACACAACAAGAAAAGAAAGACAAATAAAATCATAAACACCCCCCCAAAAAAAAGACAATAAAAACAAACACCCCGAAAAAGACAAAAAAAAAGGAAAAAAATAAAGACAAAAAAATCAAACACCGTAAAAAAAGACAAAAAAAATCATAAACACAGCAAGACAAAAAAAATATAAATACCCCCCAAAAAAAGAAAAAAAGAATCAAACCTCAAAAACGAAACAAAAATTATAAACACCGCAAAAAAGACAAAAAATAAATAAATAATAATAAACACCGAAAAAAAAGAAACAATTCAAGCCTCTCATCTTCTTGACCAATCAGATCCCAGCACCGTTCCCATGAGCCAATCAGGTGGCCGGACACCCTCCCCCTCCCCGATGACGTCACAGGAGCACCGGGAACCCAGGGTGTAGCATTGTCTTACTCCTAAGGTGGTGGTGGTGGTGGTGTGAAGTCAGGTGTGTATCACAATTAATTAACCTGGTGGTGGTGCTGGTGGTGGTGGTGAAGGTGGTGGTGGTGGTGGTGGGGTGGGGTGGGGGGGGGAATTCAGGTGGTATATCACAATTAACCTGGTGTTGAAGGTGATGGTGGCGATGATGTGCTGGTAATGATGTGGTGGTGTTGACGGTGGTGGGGTGATGGTAATGGTGTAGCATTGGTGTGGTGGTGGTGGTGTTGGCAATGGTGGTCGTGGTGGGAATTGTAGTTGTGGTGGAGATTGTGATGTGGTGGTGGTAATGTGGTAGTGGTAATTGTAATGTGGTTGTGATGGTGTGGTGTTGGTGGTCTGGTGGTGGTGGTGGTAATTGTAACTGAGATGGTGTGGTGCTGGTTATGGTGAGGTGGTTATGCTGGTGGTGGATATTGTTATGTGATGATGACTGCGATGTGTCAGCGTGCGGTCTGACTATAGACGTTGAATGTTACAGTGGAATGTGCTAAAATCGTATACCAGAGAAGTTGAATAATGGTGTTCGAGTCCTGAAACATTGCTAAAAAGTGCTGGAATAGAGTTAAAAAGTATACAAAAAGTGTTAAGAACATGCATGCTACTAAGTTTAAAGTGCTAAAATGGGCCAAAAATGTACTAGGATGTGCCAAAAATGTGCATATGAGTGCTGGAATGTGCTAAAACGTGTTAAAGCCATGCAATAGAGGGTTTAAAGTGGTTGTAATGTACAATAATGTGCTGAAATACGTCAAAATGTGCTGAAATACGTCAAAATGTTTTTAGTTGTGCGAAGTGCCAACATGGATTTATAATAACATTGATTACGAGGTTAAAAAGTGGAAATAAATCTTTTTAAAAAAGGCGTTTTCAACCCATTTATTCTCACCAGCCACATCAGTGGCGCCAAAAATAACCAATTTGTGGAATGACACGGCTGATACCTTTTTTATATATTACACGGAATTCACACTGCATGTGAAGGCAATTTTTTTCTTATTGATTATCATGTTTAGCATCCATCCACTATCCTTCATCCTAAGTTGCTTTTTTTTCCGCTTTGAGGTAATTTCTCACCAACTGAGAGGCCCCGCTTTATAGATGTCCAAAAATGTATTATGCTTAAGTCACTTCATGAAGACATTTTAGACGTGGTCGGCTATGACTTTAAAGAATGCGGACTGTCAAATCTTTAATTAAACACAAGTTTCTTATTTTTAGCTGTTAACTACTAATTTTAGATAAGTTTAAAATACTCTGTATAGATTTTTTTTTAAAGAAAAGCTATATATTTATTTTGTTTTATGAATGATTCGTTTTTAGTGTCCCTCTCTGCTTGATGCGTCTAATGTGGTGATCCGAGGTCAGACCCCGGCAAGGGAGCGTGGCTCACGACATAGCTGTGGCGACTCTACTGGCGGTCCGAGGTGCGAGAGCGCCACACCCAAAGTTCCTTCATAAAATAATGGGCCTACAGGATGTGCAAACGTGTAATATAAATTACTTTACCTTCCAACAATGTACCTTTCATCCATCTGAATACATTCCCTATCGGTTGAGAACTCCTACATTATAAGTCTCAAAATGTGCTAAGTTGTGCAAACGTGTATCATAAAGTGCTGGGATATGCTGGGATGTCCCAAAATGTGCTAGGATGTGCAAAAGGGTATTATAAAGTGCTGGGATGTCCCAAAATGTGCTAGGATGTGCAAAAGGGTATTATAAAGTGCTGGGATGTCCCAAAATGTGCTAGGATGTGCAAAAGGGTATTATAAAGTGCTGGGATGTGCCAAAATGTGCTAGGATGTGCAAAAGGGTATTATAAAGTGCTGGGATGTCCCAAAATGTGCTAGGATGTGCAAAAGGGTATTATAAAGTGCTGGGATGTCCCAAAATGTGCTTGGGATGTGCCAACAAGTATTAGTAAGTGCTGGGATGTCCCAAAATGTGCTAGGATGTGCAAAAGGGTATTATAAAGTGCTGGGATGTCCCAAAATGTGCTTGGGATGTGCCAACAAGTATTAGAAAGTGCTGGGATGTCCCAAAATGTGCTAGGATGTGCCAACAAGTATTAGAAAGTGCTGGGATGTGCCAAAATGTGCTAGGATGTGCCAACAAGTATTAGAAAGTGCTGGGATGTGCCAAAATGTGCTAGGGATGTGCCAACAATTATTAGTAAGTGTTGGGATGTGCCAAAATGTGCTAGGGATGTGCAAACGTTTATTAGAATGTGACAGTGAGTGCAGTAATACTCCAAAATGTGCGAGGGAGTGCAGGGGCGTGCAAGAAGTGCTCAAACGTGGCCATGCATGCTAGACCAATGGTTCTCGAATTATAAGATTACAGGAGGAATTTCTAAAAGTCGTCGAGATATGATAACCGGATCTCATGCTTTCTGGGCATTTAATCTCCTTCGCCACAACCATGATTATCACTCAGTATATTGAAAGACTATTTATGGTATTTCTAAGAGTCGTCGAGATGTGTGAAGTTAAATCAATGCTTCTTCGTGTGTGTGTTTCATTTCCTTCAGTGCAATCGTAATAATTATCCCTGTAAACGTTTTGATAGACTATTTACGGTATGTTACTGGTGCCTTTTTGGTTTGTTTGTTTGTTATTGCTCTTGACTTGGTTCCTTTGCTATAAAAAAACGCACAAAGAAATAATGAAGTTTTTTCGTGTGCTAATTCGAGAGTTAAACATTTGAAACCACCATTTTTTTTTTCTCTTTGAGGAGAGAGTGACACCGATCCTTCAAAATGTTCCGAATAGGCTTACACACACAAAGAGATATTAGAGAACCAGTGTGCTGAGGCATGCGAGGATGTGCTTTATCGTGCAAAAGAGTGCTTACATTCATTACAGTGTGCTAGGAATGTTGCGGGAATGTGCTAAATGTGCCGAGGATGTGCGAAATTGTGCCGTAGTGTGGAAATATGCTAGAGTGCTTGAACGTGCAAAAAGTGCTGATCTAAACTACTGTAAGTGCAAAGATCATTAAAACGATCAGAGGAATGTGCTGTTATGTGATCAAACGTGCTAAAAGGTGCTGGAATGTGCAAAAAAGTGCTCAATACAAACTACACTAAGTGCCGGAGAACATTAAACGTGTAAACATGTGCTTAAATGTGATTGAATGTGCGCGGGGATGTGGTATGATGTGCAAGAAGGTGCTGGGATGTGATTGAATGTCCTCTTATGTGCTAAATACTGTACGTAGTGAGTACTTATGATCTGTAAGGAGTGAACGATGTGAACCATTTGCTAGGATCTGACAAGAGTGAATTTAAATCATCTATAGTTTTGAGGTCTGTCTGAGAACTGATAGTAGTAGTAGTAGTGGTAGAAGTAGTAGTAGTAGTAGTAGTAGTAGTAGTAGTAGTAGTAGTAGTAGTAGTAGTAGTAGTAGTAGTAGTAGTAGTAGTAGTAGTAGTAGTAGTAGTAGTAGTAGTGGAGGTAGTAGTGGTGGTAGTTATAGTTTTTGTGGGAGCGGCAGTGGTGGTGGTGAAGAGCGGTGGTTACAGAGGTGGTAGTGGTGATGGCGGCGGCGGCGGCGGTGGTGATAGTGGTGGTGGTGGTGGTTACGGAGAAATATTACATCACTTAATATCTACATCTTACCTAACCCTAGAAAAAAAAAACATGATTATACACACATACATACACGGCTATACATACATACATACATACATACATGCATACACGCGCACACATACGACACCCTATTTACATCTCCTCCATCTCCTTTACCTTACGTACATACAAACATACATTCACATACATACATACATACATACATACATACATATATACATACATACATGCATACATACATACATACATAATCACTATATATACAATACTTTATTACATGTATACTTAATCTATTCGCTAATGAATATAGACGCATACATACACATACACATAAATACATACATACATACATACATACATACATTCATACATACATACATACTTACATATTAATGGCTATTAGAATGAGGATGATAGTAGTAATAACAATAATAACAATAACAATAATAATAATAATAATAATAATAATAATAATAATAATAATAATAATAATAATAATAATAATAATAATAATAATAATAGCAATAATTTCTTTCATGATGTTTAAATTTCATTTCGTATAACTATATATATTTATTCATTCAATTCTCTCTCTCTCTCAATACTTAAATAAATAAATTAATACATACATAAATAAATAAAATCCTCCAAAGCAATGTACCGTATCCAAGAGAACACAAAAATAAATAGTAGTAAGAAGAAGAAGAGGAAAAAGAAGAGGAAGAAAAAAAAATCAAGAAAATCAACAAGAACAAAAACAAGAACAAGAACAAAAAAAGAAAAGAAAAAGAAAATGAAGACCAACAAGGAAAACAAGGAGAAAAATATAAAAAGCAATACTAGTGAAAAATATTAAAAAAAACTTGCATTCTTACCTGGAAATTCTAAAACAGGAAACCATTCACACATTTTTTTTCCTTCACTTCGTATTTTCTTCCCGCCTGGCATATTTCTATCTGTCGTACCTGGTCATCAGTACGTTACCTGTTGCACACGTGGATTTGAAGGGGTAAAGTAAGGTAAGGTAAGGTAAGGTAAGGTAAGGTAAGGTAAGGTAAGTTAATTTAAGGTAAGGTAAGGTAAGGTAGGGTAGGGTAAGGTACGGTTAAGTTTAATTTGGTTTCGTGTGGTGGGGTTAGATAAGGTAAGATAAGGTAAGGTAGGGAAATGATGAAAAGGGAAAGGAAAGGAAGGGAAGGGAAGGGAAGGGAAGGGGAAGGGAAAGGGAGGGAAGGAAAGGAAAGGGATAGGAGGGGAGGGAATGGAAGGGAAAGGTTGGGAAGGGAAGGGTAGGGAAGGGAGGGAAAGGGAAGGAAAAGAAAGGAAAGGGAAGGATAAGAATGGAAAGGGAAAAGAATGATAAGGAAGGGAAGGGAAAGGAAGGGAAGGGAAGGGAAGGGAAGGGAAGGAGGGGAGGGGAAGGGAAGGGAAGGGAAGGGAAGGAAGAAAGGTATGATAAGGTAAAGTAAGGTAAGATGAGGAAGGAAAAGGATAGGAGGGGAGGGTAGGGAAGGGAAGGGAAGGGAAGGGAAGGGAAGGGAAGAAAAGGGAAGGGAAAGCAAGAGAAGGAGAGGGAAGGGAGGGAACGGGAGGGGAGGGGAGGGAAAGAGAAGGGAAGGAAAAGGAAGAGAAGGGAAGCATAAGGAAATCTAGGAAAGGAAAGGGAGGGAAGGGAAGGGAAGGGAAGGGAAAGGAACGAAAGGAAAGGAAGTAAGGTAAGATAAGGTAAGGCGAGGTGAGGTAAGGTAAGGTAAGCGAAAGTAAGGTAAGGTAAGGCAAGACAAGGTAAGGTAAGGTAAGGTAAGTTGGGGAAAGGTAATGCAAGGTAAGGAAAAGTAAGGTAATATTAGGTAAAGTTAGTTGAGGTAGAGTCAGGTAACGATTTGTTTATTTTATGTAAGGTAAAGTAAGGTAAGATTAGGTAGGGTAAGATACGGTAAGGTAAGGTAGATTGAAGGCAGGAAGGCAATCAATATAGAGAGAAGGAGGGAGAGATTGAAATGTTTTTTTGAGTGATTAAAAAAATAATATACCGTCTTGTGCTAAAGAAATTATTATTATCATTATTATTATTATTATTATTATTATTATTATTATTATTATTATTATTATTATTATTATTACTATTATCATTATTACTATCATTATTATTATTTACTATTTCTTTTATATTCTTTTAAATTGTTGTAAATACAGGTGATTTAAATCTATATAATAAGTTTCTCCAAAACTTTCCATTTTCTTTTCTTTTAAATAAAGGCCTATTGAAAGCCTTGTTTTATAATGACTAGAATACTATTATGGAATAGTAGTAGTAGTAGTTGTAGTAGTAGTAGTAGTAGTAGCAACAAAAATAATAGCAGCAGCAGTAACGTCACTATTGATAAACATATGAATTTCAACAAGTTTCTCATATAATATTTTCTTTATATACTATATTCCTAATCTTTCCATCTAATTAACACGTTCTTTACCCATCTAATACTCGTCTTATACACCTAAGGGCCGCCATAGAGTCGCAAAGGGCCGTGCTCCCCCTTCTAGGAGGGAACAATCCTTACACACGTCTATACCCCGTTCTAGTGCCCTTGACACACGCAAATTATATATACCCACGAGACAGCAGCACCGTCGCTCCTTTACCTCCGACTCCTTCATCGCCACACCAAAAAGCTGAGCGAGTCATTGAAAACTCTCCGGTAGATGCCAATCAGTTTTAACTTGTTGCAAGTAGAAAAGAAAAATATGTATGCATTTTTTTTTCATTGTAGGTTTAAATAATTCATGAATCTCTATCATAAACGCAATGAACAATGTAACAATTATATCTTACTAGCACTATCTCTGTCATTTTAATTGGCTACTTAATTGCATTATTTTTCAGTACGGGCGAAAATCCTTCATAAATCTCTATCATATACGAGAGAAACATGAAAAAGCTCTTATTAGCAATCTTGTTAGCATTATGTTTATCTTTTTTTTTTTCCATTCCAATTTCGCTCAAACGTATTACTACTGCAACATTTCTCTATTTCTTCAATAATCACTGGACATAAGTACGGCGGTGGCCAAGGTGAGCTCAGGTAAGATTCGCCCACCTGTACTGATTAACTAAGACTGGCACCTCTCTCTCTATACAGGTATGCTATGTTAATTACCTTTTGCCTGGTTTACGATTGGCCTAAGTAGTTATTGGTTATATCTCTCTCTCTCTCTCTCTCTCTCTCTCTCTCTCTCTCTCTCTCTCTCTCTCTCTCTCTCTCTCTCTCTCGCTCGCTCTCTTTCATTTAGCACATTGCTTTTAAAATGTCTATTGCTGTCAAATTCACCTTCATAATATTTCATCTATTGATCTAACTTTTCGTTTATCTATTTATCTGTCTGTCTTTCCATCTGTCTATCTATCTATCTGACTGTCTATCCATTATCTATCTATCTATTTCAAAAGTCGTTAGTACATATAAGCTAAAATGAGAAATATTTGATAAGAAAAAATACGACATTTAAAAAGGAGGAGGAGGACGAGGAGAGAGGAAGAAGAGGATTAGGATGAGGAGTATGAAGACGAGGAGGACGAGAAGGAGGAGGAGTAAGAAAAATAAACAAAAACATAGAACACGAACGGGAAGAGGAAGGAAAACATTGCAAAAAAAAGTTGAAGATAGTAATAATAATAATAATAATAATAATAATAATAATAATAATAATAATAATAATAATAATAATAATAATAATAATAAACATCACCCAAACACACTCAGTTTTAACCCAATCCCCTGGAGCACCCCTTCACCCCACCTCCCCCAAACCCACAACCCCACACTGCCCTAACACAATGATATGCTGAATAATAGGGTTAAGAATGAGGAAACGAGGATGGGGGGAGGAGAGGAAGGGGAGAAGAGAGAAGAACGAGGGGAAGGAATGGATATGGCAACAGTTCTGTCATACTCTGTTCAAGATTAACTGGCACATAAGCTCCGCCCACCTCTGGGAACCACCAATAAGATTCAACCTGTCCCTGTATCCACCAATCACATGCAGCCTTGAGTTGGGGAAAAGGCGTGGCTTGCTTGACAACTAGCCAATGATATACGATAGGTAAGAAAAAGGAGAGGGGATTAAACGCCAAGAAAGTCTGAACAGTACTGAGTATTTTAAAAGGGCGTGGCTAGCCTGAAAACTAACCTATGATATTCAATGAAGAGCGAAAGGGGGTGGAGCAAATTCACCAGGGTAGTTTGAACAGAGCATTGGGTATGTTTAAAGGGGCGTGGCCTTAGCACTAGCCAATGATATACACGCAATAAGGTGAAGGAGGAGGAGCCAATTCGCCAGGATAGTTTGAACAGCGCATCGTGAGGTTATGTGCGGGGGTAAGGGGGTTAAGTTCAAGGGGTTGGGGGTTAGAATTGGGAGGGGGTGTACTGGGAGGAGGGCTGCACCGCCTCCTGCGTGAACCCCCCACTGAAGGGGTTCGAAGAGGGTTGTGGGGGGGCGCTGACGAAAGGGTTGTGGGGTTGAGTTGCCGTGAAGCCGCCGCCGCCGTCCATCTGCAAGGGGGGCGGGGGTTAGTGAGAGAGAGAGAGAGAGAGAGAATGAAAAAACATATTGATTGAAGAAGGAAAAGGATGGGAATACATATAAATACACACACACACACACACACACACACACACACACACACACACACACACACACACACACACACACACACACACACGCATACAACATACCTGCTGCATTGTATATCCCGGATGCTGTTGTTGTTGTTGTTCTTGTAGTTGTTGTGGTTGTTGGGTGTAGGTGTAGCCCTCCCCTCCGCCCTCCCCCAGTCCCCCCACACCCCCCTCCCCCACCATCGTCCCGTAGGTTGCCAGCTTGCCATTGGGTTGCCCGGGCGCCACCCCCACCCCCACCCCCCCGACTCCGGTCCCACCCATCCCCACCGCTGGCGTTGTCTCCTGTTTTTTGGGGGTCCAGGGGAGAAAGGGAGGGGGGGGGAAGAGAGGAGGGTGAGGAAAGGGAGGAAAAGAAGGAAATGTGGAAAAGGAGAAAAGGGTAAAGGTGGAAAGAAAGGGAGAAAAAAAGTTGGCGGGGGAGAAAGTAGGGAGAGAGGGGGGATGGGGAAAGGATGAGAAAAAGGTGGATAGAAGGAAGTGTGGAAAAGAAGGAAAGTCGAGAGAGGAGGAGAGAAGGAAGGAGGAAAACAAAGAGAGTTGGCGAAGGAGAAATGGGGAGAGGAGGGAAGGGGAGAGGGTTAGGAAAGGGAGGAAGGAAAGGGAAGAGAAAGGTATATAGAAGGATGGAAAGGGAGGGAAAAAAAGTGTTATCATTAGTTATCATCGTTGTTATTATTATCATTAGTAACAATAGCACCAGAGGCAGCATCAATAGTAGTACTAGTAGTAGTAGTAATAGTAGTAGTAGTAGTAGTAGTAGTAGTAGTAGTAGTAGAAGTACATGTCTTCATTGTTTAAGTCACCAAATGCATAACCAATCCTCCTCCTCCTCCTCCTCCTCCTCCTCTTCCTCCTCCGTCTCTTCCTCCTCCTCCTCCTCTTCCTCTTCCTCACCTTGGGCAGGCCTTCCACCGCGGGGGCATCCTCCTCCTCGATCGGCTCGGCCCAGGGCTGCAGCTCCCCTGAGGCAAAGATCCCGTAGAAGGTGATGCCGAGGAAGTGGATGATGGAGGCGATGAGGAAGACCACCTGCCACTCCGCCGCCGTCTGTAAGAAGGTGGTGGTGGTGAGTGGTGGTGGTGAGTGGTGGTGGTGGTGGTGGTGGTGGTGAGTGGTGGTGGTGGCGGTGGTGGTGGTGGTGGAGAAGGAGGAGAAAAATACGAGGACTAAAGATAAACTAAGGAGGCAGAAAGAATAATGGGGCAAGGAGGAAGAAAAAAACATGGACGAGCAGGCAGCAGAAAGCCTGTTGGCTCATTACAAGGCTGCCTGCTTTCAATGATTTAATCAATCCGTCAGCCACAGGAGTGGCTTGCGGGAAGGATTGAAACACTTGTGTACCTACTCTTGGATACATTCGGTTCACTCCCGATGCAGCAAAGTGTCGATCAATGCGTTTCCTGAAGGAGTTGATTGTCTCTGCGCTAACTACTTCTGCAGGAAGGCTGTTCCAGTGGCGAACGACTCTATTCGAGAAATAACTCCTGCCGATGTCGGTATTTCATCGGTTTGCTTGAATAGTTTTTCCATTGTGTCTTGTCCTCGGGTTAGTTTGTAGCGTGAAGAGTTTGGAGTGATCAAGGTTGCTGAGCTTGTTCAGGTACTTAAAGACTTGTATCATGTCTCCCCGCAGTCGTCTCTTTTCCAACGTGAAGAGGCTGAGTCGCTCGAGTCGCTCTTCGTAAGGTTTCGTCCTCAGTGATGGTATCATCTTCGTGGCGCGGCGCTGTACTCTCTCAAGTAATTCAATGTCTTTCCTGTAACTTGGAGACCAGAATTGCACGGCGTATTCCAGGTGGGGCCTTACCAGTGAATTATACAAGGATAACATAACTCCCGGCGTCTAGTATTCGAGGTTCCTCGCTATGAACCCGAGCATTGTATTGGTTTTCTTACAGGTGGACCTGCAGTGTTTTGTTTGTTTCAAATCACTGCTGATGGTGACCCCGAGGTCCCTTTCCTCTTGCACTACCTGTAGTGGCTCAACACCCATGTGGTATGTGTGGTTGCTGTTTTTGGATCCGATATGCATTACTTAACATTTGGTAGTGTTGAAGGACATCTGCCATTTTTCTGACCACCGAGTGATCTGGTCCAGGTCTCTCTGGAAAATTTCGCAGTCTGCTGTCGTGAGGGCATTCCCACCCACGTTTGCGTCGTCGGCAAATTTTGAAAGAGTGGATTTTAATCCTAGTTCTAGGTCGTTGATATATATATAATGAAGAGTATGGGTCCCAGCACTGACGACTGTGGCACTCCACTTGTGACAGGGAGCCATTCGGAGGACTGTCCGTTGAGTACAACTCGTTGTTTTCTTCCAGTGAGCCAGTCTTTTATCCACGCTGTCAGATTGTCGCCTAACCCCGCCGACTTAAGTTTCTTGAGGAGTCTTTCGTGTGGCACTTTGTCAGAGGCTTTTTGAAAGTCTAGATATATAACATCACTGGGGATATGATTATCCCAGTTTTCATAGATACCTTGGAAGACGTCCAGTAAGTTGGTTAAGCATGATCGCTTATTCCTGAAACCGTGCTGAGCATCGGAAATGATGTTGTTGTCTTCAAGGAACCTAACGAGTTTGTCTCTGATGATCTTCTCGAGGATTTTTCCCGCCACTAAGGTCAAGCTGATTGGTCTGTAGTTTAAGGCCACGCTTTTGTCTCCCTTTTTGTAGATCGGTGTTACGTTCGCTTGCTTGAGGAGGAGGAGGAGGAGGAGGAGGAGGAGGAGGTAAAAACAAGATAGAAGAGATTGGCGAAAGATGAGAGGGAGGAAGAGATGGAGATTACGGAAGGAGGAAAGAAGGAAGGAAAGGAGGGAGGGAAGGAGGGAGGGAAGGAGGGAGGGAAGGAGGGAATTGAGACTCAGGTAACAGCAGCAACAAGTTAGTTAATTAGTCTTACCTGTGTCCTCCTCCTCCTCCTCCTCCTCCTCCTCCTCCTCCTCCTCCTCCTCCTCCTCCTCCTCCTCCTCCTCCTCTTCTCTCTCTCTTTCCTTCTCTTCTCTCCCCTCTCTCTCTCTCTCTCTCTCTCTCTCTCTCTCTCTCTCTCTCTCTCGGCCACGCACGCAGCTTCCTTACACTCTCTTTTTCTACTCTCAGCATCTCTCCCTCCCTCCTTCCCTCTCTCCCTCCTTCCCTCCCTCCCTCTCTCCCTTTGTTTGCTCCACGCTCATAAGATGTCAAGGTAAACAAGGATGACTTATTGCCCTTCCCTTCCCTTCCCTTCCCTTCATTTCCCCTCCCTTCCTCCCTCCCCACCCCTCCCATCACTTCCTTCCGTCTCACTTCTTTCGTTCTCTTTCCTCTTGATAATTTTGTTCTCTCCTTCATCTTCCTTCTCTTCCCTTCCCTTCCCTTCCCTTCCCTTCGTTTCCCCTCCCTTCCTCCCTTCACTCCCTTCCGTCTCACTTCTTTCGTTCCCTTTCCTCTTGATAATTTAGTTCTCTCCTTCATCTTCCTTCTCTTCCCTTCCCTTCCCTTCCCTTCCCTTCATTTCCCCTCCCTTCCTCCCTTCACTCCCTTCCGTCTCACTTCTTTCGTTCCCTTTCCTCTTGGTAATTTAGTTCTCTCCTTCATTTTCCTTCATTTCCCTTCTCTTCCCTTCCCTTCCCTTCATTTCCCCTCCCTTCCTCTCTTCACTTCCTTCCGTCTCACTTCTTTCGTTCCCTTTCCTCTTGATAATTTAGTTCTCTCCTTTATTTTCTTTCTCTTCCCTTCAATTCCCCTTACTCCTCCTCCTCTCTCCCTTCGGTTCCTCTCCTTCCGTCTCATTTTTTTTTTTTCGTTTTTTTCTTCTTGATTATTTTGTTCTCTCCTTCATGTTTTTCCTTCCTCTTGTTTCTCTTTACTTTGCTTCCTCCCCACCTCCCATTTCGTTGATTTTTTTTTTTCGTTCTCCTTATTTTCTTCTCTTACTTTAATTTTTCATCCATTCCATTTCCCTTTCCTTTCTTTCCTCTTCTACCATTCCATTTGATTTCATTCGTCATCTTCCTTTTCTTCCCCTCTCAGATTTCCCTTTCCTTTCTCTCATGTTTCGCTCCTCTTCTCTTCCCTTTTCTTCCCTCTTCCTCCCTTCGTTTAATGTATTTCGTTCTCTTCCTCCCTTTTCTCTCTTCCCTTTCCCCTTCCTTTCCCTTAATTTTATCCCCTTCCGATATTTTTTTTTCATTTCCTTTTCTTTCCTCCCTTTCCTTTCCCTTCCTTATCTCTTCTCCCTTTCGCTTTCATTATTTGTCCTCTCCCTTTATTCCCTCTTTCTCTTTCCTCAAATCTTCGTTTC
>NC_066568.1:5335217-5365217 GCF_024679095.1 Eriocheir sinensis
GGCACAGGTTAGGGGAGGTGTAACGATTGTGGGATAGCAGCTACGGCAAGGTGAGAAGGGGGAAAGTAAAAAAAAAGATAGGAAGGACAGGTAAGACATTATGAAGGTTGAAAGGGGGCAGGTTAAGGGAGGAGAGAAGAGGGGAGAGTAAGAAAGGAAGATAGAAACGGGAGGTGAGGACAGGTGTGAAGGTTGAGGGAGCAGGTGATTGGAGGTGAGAAAGGAAAGGGGGAAGGTAGAAAAGGTGGGTACGGAGGATAGGTGAAGGGAGGTGAAAAGGGAAGATGAAAAAGGAAGGTGAAGGAGGAAGATTAGAAAGGTAGGTGAGAAGGGAAGGTGAGAAAGGAAAATGGAAAGGGAAAGTGTGAAAGAAATGTCATGGAGGGGAAAAATAAGATGTAAAGAGAAAGGAGTAAAGAGAAGAATAGGTAAGAAGGAGAGGTAAGAAGGGAATTTAAGGATAAGAAGGGAAGGTTAGAAGGAAAAGCGGAAAGGGAAAAGGGAATGTGAGGTAGGCAAATGAGAAGGGATAGTGAAAAGGGAAAGTAAGGGGATAGGGATATGGAGGAAGAGAGGAAGGAATGGAATAGAAGGAAAGGGAAAGGGAAAAAAAACGGACGAATATAGAGGGAAAGAATATATAGGAAAAGGAGACGTAGAAGTAAAAGAAGGAAAATGAAAAACGGGAAAAACGAATGATAGAAGAATAACGAAAGGAAGAAAAGCGAAAAAAAAAAAGAGAAGAGGGAAAGGTAAGTCTTGGATATTGAAGATGAAATCCCTCCCTTCCTTTCCCTTCCCTTCCTCCTTCCCCTTCCCCCCTCCCCCCTCCCCCCACCAATAATAGCTCGTGTACATTACCAAGATTGTCTCTACACCTTTGGGAATAGCACCCCACCCTCCCTTTTTCCCCTCCCTTCTCCCTCTCCTCTCCCTTTCTCTCCCTTAAACTCAGTCTTGGTTAAATTTATTGCCTGTTTCTCCCTTCACCTCCTCTTCCTCTTCCTTCTTCTCTCTTTTCCCCCTCCTCCTCCTCTCCCTGCTCTCCCTTATTCCCCTCACCTCTTCCCCCTTCTCCCTTTCTCCCTCCCTCTCCCCCTCTCTTTAAAAGTATAGGTGTGCATCTATGTGAGAGAGAGAGAGAGAGAGAGAGAGAGAGAGAGAGAGAGAGAGAGAGAGAATGACGAAAAAGAAAATTAAAGATTAAGTTGACAAATGGAACAAGAAAGAAAAAAAGAAATAAGAAAAGGGAGAAAAGGAGGAGGGGATGGAGAAAAAAGAGGAGGAGGAGGAGGAGGAGCAGCGATCCCAAGAGATTCTCACAAACTTGGTAAAAGATTTCATCAAATAGATTTCATGCCTCTCTCTCTCTCTCTCTCTCTCTCTCTCTCTCTCTCTCTCTCTCTCTCTCTTCAGTGGTCCAGTGCAACACGATTGACTCATTTAAAAACAAGCTCGACCGACACTTAAAACTTAATATCCAATAAAGCGATTGGTGGCATTTTATTTAATATAATTTCACTTTAATATAGGCGAAACGACCTAACGTGGACCATAGGGTTTGTGTGTTCTGAATATCCAGGAAAGGTTACTGACAAATAAAACAATGCATTAAAGTAGCCAACGCAAACAGAACGTTCATGTAACACGTAACTAGTTGGCAATATATCTGGATTAAGACAGACAGACATAAACTGGGTCATTCGAAAATAATATATAAGAAAAGGTCTCCCTGTGCAATAATTAAAGGAAACTAATATAAAAAACTTTACTCTTTAGGTTACCCCATACAACCATTCTCCTTCTCCATTTTCTTTCTCGTATTAAAAATCCGTTTTCTTCGAAGCCTCAATATCGTTTTCTGTAAAGTTGGAGGCGATAGAGAAGTTGGGCAATCAAGTCTCTCTCTCTCTCTCTCTCTCTCTCTCTCTCTCTCTCTCTCTCTCTCTCTCTCTCTCTCTCTCTCTCTATATATATATATATATATATATATATATATATATATATATATATATATATATATATATTCTCTTGACGTTCGAACCCAAGGATTCCATTTCCTCTCTCTCTCTCTCTCTCTCTCTCTCTTCTCCTCCTTCTCTTTCTTCTCCTCCTTCTTCTCCTTCTCCTTCCTCCTCCTTCTCCTTCCTCCTCCTTCTCCCTCCTCCTCCTCCTCCTCCTCCTCCTCCTCCTCGTCTTTTTCGTCTCTCTTGCTCCATTTGTTTTCTCTCCCTCCACAAGTCACGTTCCTCATCTCGCTTTTCGCTGACTCTCTCTCTCTCTCTCTCTCTCTCTCTCTCTCTCTCTCTCTCTCTCTCTCTCTCTCTCTCTCTCTCTCTCTCTCTCCATTTTAACTTCAAAGAATTATGAAATTAAGGATTGAGAATGAAAAAGAAAGTCATAAGAGAGAGAGAGAGAGAGAGAGAGAGAGAGAGATATCAGCCACTTAAAGTCTTCAATACTATCTATGTTTCTATCTATTTATCAATCTATTTATCTATATCTGGGTATCTATTTATCAATATGTAAATAACTAACTTAAACCTACCTAAAACAAATTAACCCAAATTAACCCAAATCAAAAGAGAGCAATATATAACCTAACCTAACCTAACCTAACCTAACCTAACCTCACCTCCCTCAACTAACCTAACTAACCTAAACCTCAACTAACCTAACTAACTAACCTCACCTAACTAACCTCAACTAACTAACTAACCTCAATTAACATACCTACCCTAAAACCTCACCTAACCAAACCTAACCTCACCTCACCTCCCTCAACTAACCTCACCCCACTTCACCTCACCTTCATCTTCCTTAACTGATATAGCAAACCCGGAGAAGCCAACAGCCAGAGTAAGGACCGTGATCGCTATGGTCGTGTTCTAACCCAACCCAACCTTATACCTAACCCAAAAGCAGCCCTAACCTATCCCAACTTTACCTCACTATTCCTTTCCTTACCTGATATAGCAAACCCGGAGAAGCCTACAGCCAGGGTAAGGGAACTGATGGCTATGGTCGTGTTCCTCGTGAAGGCGACCACCAGCAGGAACAGCGCCTCCAGACCGAAGCCACCGCAGTTGAAGATCTTCCTGACGTTGGTGGTGGAAAGAATCTTGTTCCTCCTCAAGTAGTCCGCCAACTGGCCCCCAAAAGGTACCACAATCGTCATGACCAGGTGAGGGAGAGCTGAGATGGTGCCGCCCTGTGTGGAGAGGATGGAGAGATTGTAAGGTGGAAAAATAAAGGAAGAGAGTATGGGGAGGAGGAAGGAAGGAAGAACGGAAGAGTTGAAATATTAAAGGATGGAAGGAGAGATAGTAAGATGAAAAGGAAGGGTGGAAGAATAAAATAGATGGTAAGATGGAAAAAGGAAGAAAGTAACGCGTAGAGGGAGTGTATGGGGAGGAGGAAGGAAGGAGGAAAGAAGGGAAGGGAAAGAAGGAAAGAGGAGAGAGGATGAGGAAAGGAAGAGAAGAAATAAAAGGAAAAAAGGAAGGGAAGGAAGCAAGAATTAGAAAAGAAAATACGGGAAAGAGGAGAGAGAAATGGGAGGGAAAGAAAGAGAGGGATGGTGAAGAAAAGTGGGAGATAAAGAAAGGGAGAGAAAGAAGCGAAAGGAGTGAGGAAGGGAAGGTTGAAGGGAATGATTTGTGGATATAAGGAAAGAACGAAGAAAGAAAGGAAGGATATAGTGAAGGAATGAGGGAAAAAAAGAAATAAGGAAAAGAAAAAAATGGCAACTAATTAACATTTAGAAAGCAAACAAACACCAACAATAATAGGACAAAAAAAATTATCTCATTCCCTTTTTCTCCTCCATCACCACTACAACCACTACCACTACGACTAACACTTCGTTTTCTTTACCTATTTCCTTCCTCTCTCTTTTTTCCCTTCCTTTTTTCTACTCATCCTCGTCACATTTCTCCCATCACCTCCCTTTTTTCCCCCCCTCATCCTCTCCCCTTTTCCTTTCCTTTCCTCTCTCCCCTTTCCCTTTGTTCCTCTCCTTTCTTCTTTCCCGACAAGAGTAAATTCTGCTACCACAACTAACCACACTGCCAGAACCATCACCGAAACATCCACTACAACTACAACTACCACTCCTCCCCCTCCTCCTCCTCCTCTTCTCACCTCAGCGACGCGGTAGTGGAAGACCTCTTTGAAGTAGGTGGGCTGCGATATTATAAGCAGGTAGAAGGTCCAGGAACGGGCTACATTGGCAACGATGATGGCCCAGACAGGCATGGATGTAGCAAACGCCCGCCAGGGAGTGTTGGCGAAGGTAGGCTGGTGGATAGGCTGTGGGTGAAGATGGGTGACGATGAGTGAGTGTGGGGGGTGCAGATGGGTATGGGTGAGTGAGTGTGTGGGGGTGAGGTTAGGTTAGTGGGTGGGGGAGGGAGTGAGGAAAGGGGAAGGGTAGAGAGAAGGGTAGGAAAGACGAGAGAGGATGAAGAAAGGAAGAGAAGAAATAAAAGGAAAAAAAGGAAGGGAAAGAAGCAAGAATTAGAAAAGAAAATAAGGGAAAGAGGAGAGAGAAATGGGAGGGAAAGAAAGGGAGGGAAAGTAAAGAAAAGAAGGGGAGGTAAAGAAAGGGAGAGAAAGAAAAGAAGCGAAAGAAGTGTGGAAGGGAAAAGGGGAGGGAGGTATGGGAGTGAAGAAAATGAAGGGGAGGGAAAGAATAGAAGAGAGGGAAAGAAAGGGAGTGAAAGAAGAAAGGGAATGAAAGAGGGCAAGAAATGGAGTTAAAGGGAAATATGTGATGAAAATGTGTTTGCTGGATGAACATAATGAACACACACACACACACACACACACACACACACCTTACCTTCCCAATCCAACTCGTTCCTTCTCCCTCTCTTTTCTCCCTTCACAAAAACCTCATTCCTCCAACCCTTTCCCTCCTACTCTCTCTCTCTCTCTCTCTCTCTCTCTCTCTCACACACACAGACAACTTACCTTCCCAGTCCAACTCCTTCCTCCTCTTCCTCTTTTCTCCCTCCACAAAACCTTATATCATCCCTCCAACCCTTTCCTTCCTCCCCCACCTTTTCTTCCCCCCCTCACTTCCTCTTCCCAGTCCAACTCGTTCCTCCTCCCTCTCTTTTCTCTCTCCACAAAAACCTCATTCCTCCAACCCTTTCCCTCCTCCCCCACCTTTTCTCCCCCTCCCCTCACTTACTCTCCCTCTCTCCCACACTCACCATCTTCCCCAAACTGTCCTCGATATAGACTCTCTCCCTTCCCGTGATGGTTGGATGCTTAGAGGGTTTTTCGAAGGCGAGCCAATAC
Source organism: Eriocheir sinensis (assembly GCF_024679095.1). Taxonomy (NCBI): domain Eukaryota; kingdom Metazoa; phylum Arthropoda; class Malacostraca; order Decapoda; family Varunidae; genus Eriocheir; species Eriocheir sinensis. The sequence continues at coordinate 5,340,525 of NC_066568.1, forward strand.
CAGAAGAGGCCCCAGACAACTCCGGCAACACCTGTGGGAGAGAGAGAGAGAGAGACAGGTGAGAAGGGGGTAAGGGGTGGGAGGGAAGGTTGGGGAGAGAACAAGAGTATGAGGGAGGGAAAGAAAATTGGGATGGAGGAGACCAAGAGAGAGGGCGGGGGGGAAAGTTGAGAAAGAGGGGGGAAGAGAAAAGGGAGAGAAAGAGTAGACCGAGAGGAAACAGAGGGGAAAATAAGGAGAAAGGAGAGAGTTAGGGAGAGAAAGGAGAAATAGGCAATGAGGAGTGAAAGGAAATATGAGTGAAGGAAAATAGTAAAGAGGGGAGAGAGAGAGAGAGGGGAAGATGGGAGACAGTGAAGGGAGAGCAAGAGGAGAAAAGGAAAGAGAACGGAGAGAGAGGGGACAGAGAGAAGAAAAGAGGTAAAGACCGGATAAAGGGAGAGAAAGGGAGAAAGAGGGAGAGAAAGGGACAAGAGGGAGGGAAAGAGGGGAGAGAGGGGAGAAAGGGGAACGGCATCAAATGATCACCAATAATTTGAGTCCCAGTGGGCGGTATCGGTGATTTAAGTTTTTTAATTACCTGTCTAAAAGTGTAATTAGACCAGGTGAGAGAGAGAGAGAGAGAGAGAGAGAATATACTCAGCATATGTCCTTTAAGCGAAAAATACCTAAAAAGCTCAGGAGAGAGAGAGAGAGAGAAAGAGATTAGCTTATTAAACTCCTTTGTCTTTCTCTTTTTCATCCTTATCTTCCTCTCCTTCATTCATTCCTCTTCTTCCTCCTTCCTTCCTACCTTCCCTTCCTTCAAATTACCACTCCTTTTTTCGTTCTTCCTTCCCTCCCTAATTTTTTTTCCCTCCGTACCTACGATTAACTTTCTCTCCCTCCCTCCCTCCCTTCCCCCCCTTCATTTTTCTCTCCACGTCTAATTTTTTCTCTCCTCTCCTTACCTTCCCCCATCTCCCATATTCTTTCCTCCGCACATTTATTAGTCTTTGTTTCTCTCCACCCTATTTATCTTTCTTCCCTTTTTTTCTTCCCTTTCCAATTATTTATTTTATCTCCAATCATATATTCCCTTTCCTCATTCCACTCACAATCTTGTTTTTTCCCTTCTCCTGTAATCTCTCCTCTTTTTCATTCTTCCCTTTTCCTGCTCCTCCCTCATTCTCGTTTATCATTTCTTCTTTTCCTTTCCTTCAGTATTTTTCTTCTCTCGTACATTTAATTTCCCTTCTTCCTTCCATCCTTCATTCCTTCCTTCTTTCCTAACATTTCTTATTTCCTTTCCTCCACCTGCAGTCATTCTTTCTTTTCCTTCTCTCTTAATATACTTCTCTTTTCTTCTCTCCATCCTCGATCTTCCCTCTTTTCTTTTCCTCCCTTTTCCTATATTTTCTTCTCTAAGCCTGCTTTTCCCTCTTTCCTCCCACCACGAATCTTTTCCTTTTTTCGCTTCCTCCCGTCTCTTCCTTTTCACCTAGCTTGCATTTCCCTTCTTCCTTATACTGCATCCTTACTCCCTTATTTTTCCCTTATTTCCTTTTCTTCTATACTATATATGCATTTCCTTTCTTCCCTAAACACCTCCCTAAATAAATCCTCCCCTTATCCCGGGCGTACCGTAGAAGTAGAAGGGGGCAGGCCAGCCGATACCCTCCGTGAGCCAGGCGGAGAGGGGCATACCCAGCACGGCGCCCGCGTAGGACCCGCAGAAGGCCATGGTGGCGAGGCGGGAGCGCTCGAGCGGCGGGGCCCAGTTGCGCCAGATCCCGTGACAGGCTGGGTACGTGACGCCCTAAGGAGAGAGAGAGAGGGTTAGCCGGTGATGGAGAGGGAAGGGCGGAAGGGAAAGGGTGGGAGAGGTAGGTGTGTGCAGGGAAAGGAGGTAAGAAGTATGTGCGTGGGTTCTTTTTTTTCTTTTTTTTATCATTCTTACTCCTTATACTTTTCTTGCTCTTCTTTTTCTTCTTCTTCTTCTTTTTCTTCATCTTCTTCTTTTTCTTCTTCTTCTTCCTCTTTCTCTTCATTTCTAAGTTCCTCTTTCCCTATTTTTTTTTTCATATGGTGTGGAGGGAGTAGGTGCCGATGTGTGTGTGTGTGTGTGTGTGTGTGTGTGTGTGTGTGTGTGTGTGTGTGTGTGTGTGTGTGTGTGTCAGGCAGGGAGGGAAGGAAAAAAATTAAAAATGGTGAAAAACATATATGAAGAAAAAGATAAAAGTAAGGAAGAGGGAAGAAGAAAGACAGATAACAAGATGAAAAAGTAAAAAAGTAAAGAACTAAAAAGTAAAAGATTGAAAAAAAGAAGGAAAAAAGATAATTACGAAAGAAAATAAAAGTAAAATATAAAATACGAAAAAGGTAAGGGAAGACACGGACAGGTACGAGAGAGAGAGAGAGAGGAGAAAAACGGCCCTTTGGGAAGAAATGAGGCGGTCTTTGTCCCCCTCACAGCCCACCTCAACAATGAAATATTGATGTTTCTCTCTCTCTCTCTCTCTCTCTCTCTCTCTCTCAGGTTGGTTAATCTCAGGTACTTTTAATTAGCTTTCCTTTAATTTTTCTTTTCTTTCTGTTTCAATCTTTTTCTTCCTTCCTTCATTGCTTTCGTTCTTCCTTCATATATTGCCCTCTTCTTTCTTCTTTCCTTCCTTTCTTCATTCATTTATTTTGACTTTCCTTCCTTCTTTTCGTTTCCTTCAGTCATTGCTTGTTTTTGTTTCCTTCCTTCCTTCATTCATTCATTCATTCCATTAATAACTCATTCTTGCATTGTTCTTTTCTTTCTTTCATTCATTCCTTTCCCTTCCTCCTCCTAAACTAAAGGAAGAAAAAAGGCAAGAAATAATAAAGATAATAAAGAGAAAGAAAAGAGAAAACGATGGAAATTGACCTCAACGAAAGCGCAAATAATAATAATAATAATAATAATAATAATAATAATAATAATAATAATATCAAAAAACATGAAAAAAACGACTCATTCCTTTTCTTCTCCTCCTCCTCCTTCTCCTCCTCCTCCTCCTCCTTCTCCTTCTCCTCCTCCTCCTCCTCCTCCTCCTCCCCCAACAGGTAACAGGAGAACGACAAAACAAGAGGAAATGAGAGGAGGAAAGGAGGAAGGGAGGGAAGGGGGACGAAAAGGGAGGAGAGAATGGAGGGAGGGGGAGGAAAGAAGGGAGAGAAGGGGGGAGATGAGAGAAGAGGGGACAGGCGACAAATGGAACGGAGGTAAACAAAAGAAGGAGAGAAAGGATGATGGAAGGAAAGAGGGGAGGGAGGGAGAGAGGGGAGGAGAGGGAAGGGAGGGGAGATGGAGAATGGAAAGGTAGAGAAGGGAGGGAGAAAGAGGAAAGGGAAAGAAAGAAAGGTCAGAACGAAGGAAAAGGGGGGAGTGAAAAAAGAAAGGGAGAAGAAAAGGGGGAGGAATAAAATAAAATAAAGAAAAGTAAGGAAGGAGAAGGAGAAGGAGGAAGGAAAAGAAAGTAGACATTCAGAGATACGAAAGAAAGACGAAAATAAGAAAAAAATAAGAAAGGAAAAGGAGGGAAGGAGAAGAGACAAGAGGAATGAGGGGAAAGAGGAAAGGGAGGATGAAAGGAAAATGAAGAAAGGAGAGAAAGATAAAAAATATAAGGATTGGAAGGGAAAACAGGGTAAGGAATGGAAAAGGAGATGAAGGGAAAGGGAAATTAGAAAGGAGAAACACGAAGGAAAAAATAGAAGGAAGAGAAAAAGAGAAAATAGGGAGAAGGAAAGAAAAAGAAGGGAAACAAAGGGACGAAGGGAGGGAGGGAAAAAGGGGAAGAGAAGGAGAGGGGAGAAAAGGAAAGAGGAAAGAAGGGAAAAGAAGAATGAAAAGACCTTTGAGAAATCTTCATGTACGTCACTACTTTCTTGTGCACGAGAAATCCATGTACGTGTGTGTGTGTGTGTGTGTGTGTGTGTGTGTGTGTGTGTGTGTGTGTGTGTGTGTGTGTGTGTGTGTGTGCAAAACGGCTTGTGTGTACGCAGTGAGTGATGTTATTGGGGAAAGCTGCTTATCTCTCTCTCTCTCTCTCTCTCTCTCTCTCTCTCTCTCTCTCTCTCTCTCTCTCTCTCTCTCTCTCTCTCTCTCTCTCTCTCTCTCTCTCTCTCATCTGATAATCTTGAATAAATGAGAATCAGTGACCAAGCGAGAGTGAATTAGAGAGAGCAATTAACTCTCTCTCTCTCTCTCATAAAAAAAAATACTAAAGAAATAAAATGTACATGAGAGAAAAAAGTTTAAGAATTCAGAAGAAAAAGAAGAAGAAGAAGAAGAAAAAGAAGAAGAAGAAGAAAAGAAAAAGAAGACGCTCAAAATTCATAGAGAAGCTTAAGAAGAAAAGATAACAGGAAGATGAAATAATAATAATAATAATAATAATAATAATAATAATAATAATAATAATAATAATAATAATAATAATAATAATAAAAACAACAGCTAGTATAGAATCAGAGAATGTTTTATGTACTTAGAAATAATCATTTGGGGGAGAGTTTAAACACACACACACACACACACACACACACACACACACACACACACACACACACACATGTCACTGATACGATCCAATCCTCTTTGAAATTCCTCTACATCTCCACCTCCTCCCCCTCCTCCTCCTCCTCCTCTTCTTCTTCCTCTTCCTTTTCCTCCTCCTCTTCCTCCTCCTCCTCTTCCTCTTCTTCTAAAATCTAAATGAACAGGAAATGACTTGTCTAGTTTCTATTCTTGAGAAGGTTTAAATCGTCTTATCTCTCTCTCTCTCTCTCTCTCTCAATTATCGACTCAAAACTGTGAATGTCTTACGCGGATTCGAACACACACACACACACACACACACACACACACACACACACACACACACACACACACACACGTAGACAAAACCGGAAATTCACTTATGATTCATGTTGACGCCAGAGAACCAAGATGGCGGCTCCTCCTCCTCCTCCTCCTCCTCCTCTTCTAAGAACCCCTTTTCCGCTTTTTTGTTATATGTTTTATGGCCTTTTTGGACGAGGAGGAGGAGCATTAGGAGGAGAAGGAGGAGGAAGCAGAGCAAATAAGTAAATAAAAGAAAAAGGTCACATCATGAAAGGAGGGAGGGAGGGATGGAAGGAGGGAAGGGGGCGGTGAAGGAGGGAAAGGAAGAAGGAAGGGAGGGAGCGAAGGAAGGGAAGGAAGGAAGGAAGGAAGGAGGAGAGGGAGCTGAATGCCCTCCACTAACTTTCTCCTTCAGTTACCTCCACAATAGCTTTTCCTCCTCCTCCTCCTCCTCCTCCTCCTCCTCCTCCTCCTCCTCCTCCTCCTCCTCCTCCTCCTCTCTTTACCTCCAAAGACTGAAAATTAATGATGACACACACTCAAGTCTTCTCTCTCTCTCTCTCTCTCTCTCTCTCTCTCTCTCTCTCTCTCTCTCTCTCTCTCTCTCTCTCTCTCTCTCTCTCTCTCTCTCTCTCTCTCAAATCATTTCTTCTCATTTTTCATATTTATTTTTTTTGTTTTCTACCTTTCCTCCTTTCCTTCTTTCTCCTTCCTTATCCCCAACCTTCTCTATCCCTCCTCCTTTCCTATAATTTCTACTCCACCTTTCCCCTCCTCTCCACTTTCCTTCCCTCTTTCCCTCTTCTTCACTTTTTCTCTTACTCCCCTCTTCCTCTCCCATTTTCAAGTCCTCCCTCTCTTCCATCTCTACTGCCTCTCCTTCCTCTCCTTTCCTTTTCTTTTCCATCTGCTCCTCTCACATAAGTCGCTAACGTCCTCCCATTCCTATCCCTTTCACTCACTCTGCCTCTCCCTTCCTCTCACGCCTCCTTATCCAAACGCTATCTACTTCACCCCTTCCTTTCCCTCACGCCCCTTCGATCTCCTATTCCTATCCCTCTCTCCTCTCTTCCTGTCCCATCCTCACATGCCCCTTCCCTTTCCTAACCCTACCTCCTACATTCCCTCTGTACCCCTCCTCCCTCGTCTCACCCCCTTCCCCTCCCACTGCCCTTTCTTCCCTTACCTCCACCAGGCCCTGCAGTATCCTGACAGCCATGGCAGCCGCAGGGTGAAGACGCGAGGCCCCGGGGAAGAGCATGTTGAGGAGCGACGAGGTGGTGATGGCCGTCCCGAACACCCTGGGGGAGAGACAGGTGAGGTGAGGTAAGGTCAAGGTAAGCATAGGTGAAGGTATAGGTAAGTAAAATGTGCTCAAGGTAGCGTGAGGTAGAGGAAGGGTAAGAACATTTAACAAGGAAAGATTAAAACACAGGTAAGGTAAGGCAATGTAAGATTAAGGTCAGCACCCTGGGGGAGAAACAGGTGAGGTGAGTTAAGGTCAAGGCAAGCATAGGTGAAGGTATAGGTAAGTAAAATGAGCTCAAGGTAGCGTGAGGTAGAGGAAAGGTAAGAACATTTAACAAGGAAAGATTAAAACACAGGTAAGGTAAGGTAATGTAAGGTTAAGGTCAGCACAGGTAACAGGTGAAGGTAAGTAGTGCTCAATTAAAGGCAACGAGAGGTAAAGTTAAGGTAAAAACAGATAACAATGGAGAAAGGTGAGCAAAGGTAACAAATTAGAATGATGAGTTAAATTAAAGGTAAGGTAAGATGGAGGTAAGCTCAGGTAACATGTAAAATATAGGTAAACAAAGGTAAGCAGAGGTAAGAAGAATGAGGTAATTAAAAGGCAAGAGCTAACAGGTATAGAAAACATGGATAGATTTACACGAAACAGCAGGACAGGTAAGGTAAGGTGATGATAACAGAGGTAACAGCTAACAAGATTAAGGCAAATTACAGGTAAGGCAAGGTAAAGGTGAGCAGAGGGAATAGGTAACAAGACTGAGCTAAATTAAAGGTCACGTCATTTCCTCCTCCTCCTTCTCCTCCCCCTCCTCCTCCTCCTCCTCCTGCCGTTCTTTTTTTTTTTTTTTTTTTTACTTGTGGTTCCCCCATCATCAATATCTTTCTTTTTCTTTTTTCTTTCTCCTTTTCCTCCTCTTTTTTATGTGCTTTTCTTCTCGTTCTTGTTCTTCTTGCTTTTGTTCTTGTTCTCCTTGTTCTTGTTCTTGTTCTTCTTCCTCCTTTTCTTCTCCCACCAGTTGAATTCTCCTCCAAGTTATTGTTCAAAAGACACAAAGGGAGGGAGGAGGAAGAGAAGGAGGGAGGAACAGAGGGAGGGAGCAAGGGAGGGAGGGAGGGCAATGTTACCTCTAACCCTCCTTTCCTCTTTCCCTCCTTCCCTCTCTCTCTCCCTCCCTCCCCCCCCTTTACCAGTCACTGCCAGTCCATTTGCTAAATTAAGTTTTCGGTGCTGTGTAGACGGTGATGGAGGGAGGGAGGGAGGGAGGGAGAGAAGGGAGGGAAGAAGGAAGGAGGAGGAGAGGGAGGTAATCTGAAGTTTGCATTGATGTAAGACGCTTTAAGGAGGAGGAGGAAGAGGAGGAGGAGGAGGAGAAGGAGGAAGGGAGAGATGGGGAAAAAACAAGGACATAAACAACGTCAAATCACAGCAATAAAACTCTTTCCTCCCTCCTCCCTTCCTTCCTCCCTCTCTCTTCCCTTTCTTCCTTCCTCCCTTCTTCCTTTCTTCCTCCCTGATTTTTTTTCTCCTTTCTTCACTTCTATTTTTTTCACCCCTCTCTCTTCTCCCCTCCCTTTTTCATCCCCTTTTCTTTTTCTCCTCCCTTTCTTTCCTCTCATTTCTTTCTCTTCACCCTTCTTCCTTCTCACGTTATTCCCTTCTTCATAGTACTTCCTTTTTCCCTCTCATTCCTCCTTTTCTTTTTCCTTATTTTTTTGTTTCTTTTCACACCGTCTTTTCCCTTTCCCTCCTACGTCTTTAGTCTCCCTTCTTTATTCTCCTTTTCTTTCACCTCTATTCCATTCCCCTCTCCTCTCTTTTTTATCTTTTTTTTTACACCAGATTAGAGGGAACCACGCATGACTTAAGTCCTTCCCCTTTTCACCTTACCCTTTTTATTCCTCCCTATAATTTCCCCTTCCCTTCCCATCTTCTTTCCTTCTTTTGGTGAAACTTAAGCTGTTGCCTTTGACATTTCAAAAGCTGCTCTCTTATCTCATCTCATCTTTATCTCATGGAAACTTCTTATCTCATCTTGCCGTCTCTTCTCTTGCTCACCTTCTCTCACTTTCTCGAGGTTAAGAGTTCTATATCTCCACCAATTCCTTCCCCTCCCTCTCAAACCTTCACCTGCTTCTTTTTCTCACCTGTGCGCGGGGAAGCGTGAGGCAATCAGTCCGCCGGGCACCTGCGTCACCAAGTAGCCCCAGAAGAAGGAGGAATCCACAACCCCCACGATATCGTCACTCCAGTCGATCTCCCTCTTCTGTAAAGGTGTGTGAAGGGCAGGTGAGAAAGGTAAGGAAGGTGTGCAGAGGCTTGAGGTTAGACAGGTATGAACTGGAAAGGTGTGTAGAGAAGAGGTGGAGATGGGACAGGTAATAAATGTGTCTAACGACTTGATATACAAGTAAATGTGGGAGGATATGCGTGTGAAGGTGTTGCATAGGTAGATAAGTAAGGTAGGACATGTGGAAAATGAGAGGAGGAGGAGAAGGAGGAGAACGCGGTGGAGAAGCAGGGAGAGGAGAAGAAGAAACAGGAGGAGAATGAGAGGTGAAAAAGGAAGAGACTGATGAAGAGGAGGATGAGTCGGAGGAGAAGGGAGAGGCGCAGCAGTAGCAGGATTTGGAGGAGGTGAAGGAGGTGAAGAAGATTGAGATGGAGGATGTACACAAGAACACAAGAACATAGGGAAACTGTAAGAGGCCGGGTGGCCTACACAGGGCAGCTCCAGAATCCCCCCCACTACTCACGATGGGTGCGGTGTAGTTTCAGGGGTTACAGGTAGAGGCTTGATCCTCATTTACCTTTGGTACGGGCGTACGCTCCAGTACCCTGTCTCCTTACTGCACCTACACCTCACTGCCACCAGTCGTCCTCGTCCATGTAGCTATCCAATCTACTCATAAAACAAGCTATCGTCCCTGCACTAACTATGTGATTGCTGAGTCTATTCCATTCCCCCACCACCCTATTACTAAACCAATGCTTGCCTATATCTCTCCTAAATCTATACTTTTCTAATTTAAATCCATTACTGCGAGTTCTATCCTGCTGGCTAATTCTCAGTACTTTACTTATAACGCCTTTGTTGTAACCCTTGACCCATTTGAATACTTCTATCAGATCTCCCCGCACTCTTCGTCTTTCTAGTGAATGTAAGTTTAGATGTTTCAGCCTATTTTGATATGGGAGGTTCCTCAGCCCCTGAATCATTTTGGTCATCCTCCTCTGAATTGATTCTAGCAAGTTGATGTCCATTCTGTAGTGTGGGCACCAAAACTGGACAGCATAATCTAAGTGTGGCCTAACTAACGCTAGGTAGAGTCTGAGGATGACCTCTACACTCCTGTTGGTTACCGTCCTGTTAATAAAGCCTAATACCCTGTCAGCCCTATTCCTTGCACTAATGCATTGCTTCTTTAGTTTTAGGTAAGAGTTCACTAACACCCCCAAATCCCTTTCACACACAGACCTGCCTATCGCTGTGGAGTCTAAACTATACCCGTGTAATGGGTTGCGTGTTCCTACACTAAGTACGCTACACTTGGTGATGTTAAAATTCATCTATCCTGTATCACATCTAACAAATCCTGTGTCTCTTGGTCTCCGGATAAAGTATCCCGCTCTATGTTCCTATAATTGAAATCCCCAATTACACACACATCTCTATATCTTGACGCCCTACTAATTTCTTGTAAAAGGGGTTCGCTACTGTCCCTGGTAAGGTTGGGCGGTCTGTAATGTACTCCTATGACAAGCTTCTCCTTCCTACCTATTGTTTCTACCCAGAGGGATTCTGTATTGCTATCTTCCTTGATTGAGTTGTTAATGACACACTTAAGATTGTCCTTGACGAAGAGTGCGACCCCACCCCCCTTCCTGCCTATTCGATCTTGGTGGAATAACTTATACCCTTCAATCTCTAATTCTGGGATAAAGTGTCTGTCTGCAGTGTTTATCCATGACTCTGTGATCGCTATCATATCAAATTTCTCTACGCACGCCTTTCCCCTCAATAAATCTATCTTATTCCTAATACTTCTACTGTTTGTATAGTACACATTTAGACCTACCCCTTGCCTTACCCTGCAGCCGCTATTATTATTACTACATTTAGTGCTCCCACTTGGTATTGCCATCTTAGGCCCCTTCTTATTTACCCTAAAAAACCCTGCAGGGCCCCCAATCCACGTTCAAGGGCATCAGACAAGATCTGTACCCCCTCCCATGAAAGGTGAACCCCGTCCTTCTGATATAGGTGGTTCTTGCCAAAGAAACTGTCCCAGGCGTCGACAAATGTCCATCCATTGGCTTTGCAATAATCTGCCAACCTGCAATTTAATGCAATAGCCCTGAACAGCCAAATGGCACCAACCTGCCGCCTTGGCAGAACCCCACACACCACAGGAACCCCGCCTTTGGACGTAACTCTTCGAAGAGCCTCCATGTAGCGACGCAGAAGCTGCTCACTACCTAAGGAGGAAATTGAAAAGCAGATTTGGAAATAGGAGAAAGATGATGATGAGGAGGAGGAGGAGGATGAGGAGGAGGAGACACTCACCCCCGTCAAGGTGTTGTTGGCGGTCATCTCTACCACGGCCACGCCCATGTTGCACCGGATCCCGAAGGAGATGAGGAAACCTGGCAGGTGAGACGAGCATGTGAGAGAGTATCATAAAAAGAAATAATAAACAAGAAAAAAATGAAGGGAAAATGTATTGTAAAGAAAAATAATAGACAAAAGAATTAATATAAAGAGAATGCGTGCGAATTATAAAACAAAAGAGAAAACAGTAGATAAAGGAATGGATAGAGAAAGAATGAAGGGAAAGAATATAAGTGTGAGAGAGAGACAAAAAGAGAGCGTATTACAAAACAAAAGAATGATAGACAAAATCCCGTAATGAACACCACTGAGTGCCGGGGATCGAGCCCGAGCCCAGAATACCAACTACGCACTAAATGATCACCGCGCCAGTGGCCACTTCTGCGGCCCATACCTGACGCCCCAGCCCCGCACTGTGGACATGAAGGTGAACATAAGAAAAACATAAGAGCACAGGGAAACTGCAAGAGGCCGGGTGGCCTACATAGGGCCGCTCCAGAAACCACTACTCACGATGGGTGAGGTGTAGTTTCAGGGGTTACAGGTAGAGGCTTGATCCTCGTTTACCTTCGGTACGGGCGTACGCTCCAGTACCCTGTCTCCTTACTGCACCCACACCTCACTGCCACCTGTCATCCTCGTCCATGTAGCTATCCAGTCTACTCTTAAAACAAGCTATCGTCCCTGCACTAACTATGTGATTGCTGAGTCTATTCCATTCACTCACCACCCTATTACTAAACCAATGCTTGCCTATATCTCTCCTAAATCTATACTTTTCTAATTTAAATCCATTACTGCGAGTTCTATCCTGCTGGCTAATTCTCAGTACTTTACTTATATCGCCTTTGTTGTAACCCTTGACCCATTTGAATACTTCTATCAGATCTCCCCGCACTCTTCGTCTTTCTAGTGAAGGTGACCCCGCTCACACTCGTGACAGTCGGAAACGCTTTTAATCAACCCCTTTTGGCACATACGGTGTATATATACATTAGAGAAACTGCAATAACACAGTAAAAATATCCCGTAATGAACACCACTGAGTAGCGGGGATCGAACCCAGGCCTTCTAAGTAGAAGTCAGGACAGCATTCCAACTACGCCACCGATTATGGGATATTTTCACTGTGTTATTGCACTTTCTCTAAAGATAGACAAAATACTGGAAAAAGAAAGGAGATAGAATATTATAAAACAGAATTTATACACAAAAGAAAAGAAAACAAAGAATGAAAAAGTGTGCCTGTGTGTGAGAGAGAAGGAAAGAGGGTGTTAAAGAGACAGAAAGAGAGAACGAGAGGAGTGACAGAAAGAGAGAAAGAGAGCGAGCGTAAAGGTGGGTGTGGCCGAGAGAGAAAACCACGTGGAGGTGAGAGAGCGAGAAAGAGAGAGTGAGAGAGCGAGACACACCTCTCTCCCGCCCACCAGGTGAAAGGGCGGGGCGAGCCACACCCACTCTCACCACTCACACGCGACCACACCCTCGCAGCCACACCCACGACGCAACAGGTGTGGGGGGTGAGGGGGAGTGGGAGGGCGTGGCCAGGTGAGGGGGGGCGTGTGGGGTTGTGGGGGTGACCTTGAGGGGGTTTGGTTGGGGGGTGACACGTGGGTCTTTAAAGAGATAGACACATTCAGGTGTGGCTTAGTGTGTCAGGAGGACGAAGAATACCTGCGCTGCCTCACTCTCTCTCTCTCTCTCTCTCTCTCTCTCTCTCTCTCTCTCTCTCTCTCTCTCTCTCTCTCTCTCTCTCTCTCTCTCTCTCTCTCTCTCTCTTATTTGTTGTCTTCTTTAGAGTGGTTAAGAAGGTGTGTGTGTGTGTGTGTGTGTGTGTGTGTGTGTGTGTGTGTGTGTGTGTGTGTGTGTGTGTGTGTGTGTGTGTGTGTGTGTACTAAAACTAAAAGATAAAATGTGGAAAGAAAATTAAAAGCAATATACAGTATAACCAAACTTGCAGAATTTAAAAAAAAAAATATTGGACATATAAAAAAAAAAGCATATGAGGAACAGAAATCAACGAAATACCTGAGTCTTAATTACAGGTGAGGTGGACCAGGTGAGCATAAAATAGGTGCCATTAAACTGAAAATAAATCAAAACACGTAAGAAAGGAAGAAAACAACATCAAAACTGAAAGGAAACTAAGCATAACAATAAATGGAGTTACACAAGATACACAAACAAACAAAAATGAGAGCAAACATGGGAAAATACATAAAAGAAGAAATTAGAAAAAGAAATTTGAAGAAACATTGATTGATTGATTTTTAAACACTTCCAATTACATCTATCTATCTATTCATCTATTCTGTCTATCAGTCTATCTATCTACACACCTTTATGCTTTCATCTCTCGTCCACAGCATCCCTCTTGATAGCTACATGGACGAGGACGACAGGTGGCAGTATGGTGTGAGTGCAGTAAGGTGACGGGGTACTGGATGCGTGCCTAGTACCGCCGGTATAACGAGGATCAAGCCTCTACCTGTAACCCCTGTAACTACACCTCACCCATCGTGAGTAGTGGGGGGGAATCTGGAGCTGCCCTGTGTAGGCCACCCGGCCTCTTGCAATTTCCTTATGTTCTTATGTTCTTTCTCTCACCCCTCACTCAAATCCATCTCCCTTCTTTACCTCTCTCTTTCATTTCTCTCTCATCCATTTCTCCCTTCCTTCTCCCTCCTTTTTCTCGCACTCTTCTCCCCATGTCAAATCCAACTACCTTCTTTTACTCATCCCTCTCACACCTCTCTCCCTCCTCTCCCCTTCTCTTCCTCCCTCATACCTCTTTCTCCCCTCTCTATCTCATTCTTCTCTCCCCTTTTCCTCTACCCCCCCACTTCTCTCGCATCCCGTTCGCTCATTATTTCGTCTTCCCTCTCTTCCCTCTCTCCCTTCCCTTACTCCCTCCCTTTTCTCGCACTCTTATCCCCATGTCAAATCCAACTACCTTCTTTTACTCATCCCTCTCTCTCCTCTCCCCTTGTCTTCCTCCCTCATACCTTTTTATCCTCTCTCTATCTCATTCTTCTCTCCCCTTTCTCTCGCATCCCGCTCGCTCATAATTTCGTCTTTCCTCTCTTCCCTCTCTCCCTTCCCTTACTCCCTCACCCCCCTCACCTATGCTCGCGAGGATAGCCATGGTGAAGCGCTTGGTCATGTTGCAACACGGGCAGTCCGGCGGCAGGTACTGATCGATCTTGCGTAGCGGCGGCTTCTCCAGGTCCTCGAATCCGCCTTCCCTGCAGGTGGAAACGAGGAGGCAGGTGAGAAGTGAGAGTGATATGACAGCTGAGATTTGAACAGGTAATAAGTGAGGTTGATGAGACAAGTGAGGGTTTATTTTCTATATTTTGGACAGGTGTGAAGTGTTGATTAAGAACAGGTGATAAAGGAGAAGGTATGTTGAGGTAAGCAAATTTGTGGTTAAGAAAATTGGGGATTCGGTATAAAAATAAAAAATAATGAAAAAAATCGACTCTACGGACAAAACGAGAGAGAGAGAGAGAGAGAGCACCCCGAGGGACCTGTAATGCCATGGTTGAATTATTACTTCGTCGCCTCCGTTGACAGGGTGAGGCCTCTCTCTCTCTCTCTCTCTCTCTCTCTCTCTCTCTCTCTCTCTCTCTCTCTCTCTCTCTCTCTCTCTCTCTCTCTGTGGTGTGTGTGTGTGTGTGTGCGTGTGTGTGGCTTCGGGTGGAATAAGTTTGTGTACGTTTAATGGATTTTCGAGTTTGTGTACGTATTCGGTGATTGTGTGTGTACATGTAGGGTTTCTCTCTCTCTCTCTCTCTCTCTCTCTCTCTCTCTCTCTCTCTCTCTCTCTCTCTCTCTCTCTCTCTCTCTCTCTCTCTCTCTTTTGTGTGTATTTCCTAAGCTTCCAATACCTTCCCTCCCGTTCCCTTTTCCTCCTCCCTCCTTCTCTCCCTTCCTCCCTCCCTTTTTCCCTCCCTCTCTCTCTCCCTTCATCCATCTCTCTCTCTCTCTCTCTCTCTCTCTCTCTCTCTCTCTCTCTCTCTCTCTCTCTCTCTCTCTCTCTCTCTCTCTCTCTCTCTCTCTCTCTCTCTCTCTCTCTCTCTCGTCTTTCCCCTTCAATCGCTATCAACTTTTCTCTCTCCTTATCTCGCTTAATGACTTTTCCTCCTCCTCCCTTTCGTCCCTCGCTCCTTCCCAGCCTCACTCTCTCTCTCTCTCTCTCTCTCTCTCTCTCTCTCTCTCTCTCTCTCTCTCTCTCTCTCTCTCTCTCTCTCTCTCTCTCTCTCTCACCTGATTCTTATTTCGATAATCCCTTCATCTTCTCATCTCACGCCTTACCTACTTTTCCCTCCCTCTCTCTCTTTCTCTCCCTTCCTCCCTCCCTCTCCCCTTTCCCCCTCAATCCCTCTTTTATATTCCCCTCACACTTCTCTCCTCATCTCCTCCTCCCCTTCTTCCTTCCTATCTCATTCTCTTCCACTATCTTTTTCCTCCTCTTCCTCCTTCCCTTCTTTCCATTTGGCGTGTGTGTGAGTGTGTGTGTGTGTGTGTGTGTGTGTGTGTGTGTGTGTGTGTGTGTGTGTGTGTGTGTGGTTGAGAGAGAGAGAGGAACACCCACACACACACACACACACACAATTTCTTATCCATATTGCTTCCTTCCCTTCCTTCCTCCCTTTCCCTCCCTCTCTTCTCCCCTTTCCCCTCCCCTCCCCTTCTTCCCTCTCACCCCCCGCTGGTCACGTGGTTTTATTTACAAACAAAGAGTCGCCGTCCGTCAGCTGATTGCCTCTGAGGATTACCATGTAGGTGCTTCTCTCCCTCCCTCCTTCTCTCTCTCTCTCTCTCTCTCTCTCTCTCTCTCTCTCTCTCTCTCTCTCTCTCTCTCTCTCTCTCTCTCTCTCTCTTATTCTCTCCTCGCCTCCTCTTGTTTCCCTCCCTCCCGTCCTCTCGACTTCCTGTTTTCCCCTCTTGTTTTCCCTCCTTACTTCCCTTTCTTTTTTCCTCGTCCTTTCTCTCTTCCTCATTTCCTTATTCTCCCTTTCACTCTTTGTTTTCATTTCTCCATTCTTCCTCCGGTTTTTCCTCTTTGCTTCCACTTATTTTCCTCTCTACATTTTTCTCCCTCCATTCATCCCTCTTTCTTATTCTCTCTCCTTTCTTCTCCTCCTCTCTCATCTTATCTTCCCTTCCCTTCCTCCCTTCTTCACTTATCAATCGAACTTTCTTTCTTCTATTCTTTTTTTTTCTACTGTCCTTCCTTTTCTAACTTCCCTTCCTTTTTGTGTCTCTTCCTTTCTTCTTTCACATCTCTCTTTTGTTATCTCCCGAACTCTTCCCCCTCCTCTCTCTCTCTCTCTCTCTCTCTCTCTCTCTCTCTCTCTCTCTCTCTCTCTCTCTCTCTCTCTCTCTCTCTCTCAACCGCCCTCCCGTTCATATGGTCACTTTGCTCTCCATCCCTCTCAAAGTTTAAAAGCCCTTCTCTCTCTCTCTCTCTCTCTCTCTCTCTCTCTCTCTCTCTCTCTCTCTCTCTCTCTCTCTCTCTCTCTCTCTCTCGGATGATAGGATGATAGTACTTACATTAAACGGAGAGAGAGAGAAAGACAGTAACGAGGGGAGAAGACAGGAAGGAGGAAAGAAATAAAGGTAAACGTGCTCTTTGAAGACATGGCTAATTCTCTCTCTCTCTCTCTCTCTCTCTCTCTCTCTCTCTCTCTCTCTCTCTCTCTCTCTCTCTCTCTCTCTCTCTCTCTCTTTTATCCACTTTCATCTGGCTTACAAAACCCCTCAATACCTCTATTCTTTCCTCCTCCTCCTCCTCCTCCTCCTCCTTATCCATTCACCTTCCCTCTCCGCCTCATGTACCGCCTCCCTCCTCCCCTCTTTTCTACTTCCAGCCTACCCTCGACTCCCCATCCTCCTCCTCCTCCTCCTCCTCAATAGTACAACGTTTTCATAATTTTCTCCCTCATTTCCCTCCAAAAAACCTGAGGATGTCAACTTTGCTCTCTTAATTAGTGGTTGATGGAGGAGGAGGAGGAGAAAGAGGAGGTGATGAAAAATTAAGCAGAGAAGTTAGGTACAAAACAGATGGAAGAAAAAGGAGAAAAGAAGAACAAGAAGAACAAGAACAAGAGGAACAAGATGAAGGAAGAGAAGAAAAAATTATAATACCAAATCTAATAATTCTCTCTCTCTCTCTCTCTCTCTCTCTCTCTCTCTCTCTCTCTCTCTCTCTCTCTCTCTCTCTCTCTCTCTCTCTCTCTCTTAAAAGCCTTCAAACAATCAGGTAAAGTTTGGAGCGACGCGACAAGTATTAAAAAGTCAATCTTAGAGAGAGAGAGAAGAAGAAGGGGTATATTGCTCTTCACCGCTAATTGGCATGTGTTGTAATTTCTCTCTCTCTCTCTCTCTCTCTCTCTCTCTCTCTCTCTCTCTCTCTCTCTCTCTCTCTCTCTCTCTCTCTCTCTCTCTCTCTCTCTCTCTGATTAACTGTAAAAACACAAATAAATAAAAAATGGGAAAACACCATCATAAATTCAATGATGATGCTGATAATAATGATAATATTAATGATAATAATAATAATAATAATAATAATAATAATAATAATAATAATAATAATAATAATAGCACTATCAATAACAATAACCACTTGATTTCTTCTATTTATTGCTATATATCTTATCTCTCAACTACATCTACTACAATTACTACTATTTTTACCACTACTACTACTGCTGCTACTGTTACTACTATTACTGCTGCTACTATTACTACTACTACTACTACTACTTCTACTGCTACTACTTACTCCCATTGCTGCCCCGCCCCCGTCTTGGCCGCACCGAGCTCAAACTCCTCATACTGCACGCCGCTGTGGGGAGAGAAGGCAACAGGTGAGCCATAGGTAGGCAGGTGAGTGGCAGGTAACTAATTAGCGCTTACAGGTGAGGCCAGGTGTCGATGAGGTGAAGAGGTGAGGGGAAGGGGAGAAAATAAGTTCGAGGTGGAATTTTCAGGTGTGAGGAGTTGGCAGGTAAGTCACAAGTGAGTAATTAGAGTAGCCAGGTGAGGATAGGTAAGGAGGAGCCGTTACAGGTAAACTAAGTACATATTAAGTTAGTTCAGGTGAAGAACAGGTGAGAGAAGTGGATATTTAGGTTGGTATTCTTAGACAGTTCCGACTCTCACATCAACTATTTCCAAAGGCCAAAAATGAGATCAGTCGGGTTCTAATGAGTGTTTTTGTAGGTTCATGCCACAGAACAAGGGTCAAACTATCACTAGGGTCAATAAACTACCCCTGGAAATACCCGAAACTCCTACGAAAGCCTTGTCAAATATGTGTGCTGGGGCGCTGGAGTGTTTAAGAATACGGCCCTATTAGTGCAAGTAAAGGAAATTATCAGGTAAAAGGTATATAATTAGTGGTTGCAAGTGTATACAAGGTGAAAACAGATGAATGTAATATATGAGTAGTAAGCAGATCAGGTCAAGGTACTCTCCAGCTTTTGTAGTGATGGAGAGGTTAAAAGTAAGCATTAGGTGTTAGTGAGCAGGTAAAAGGTGGCGATTTATGTTTCCAGTCCGTCCAAGTGAATTAATGATATAGATTTGCTAACAGTACAGTAAAATTTTAAGCATGATAATGCACTTAGAGAGAAATAGACGAACACAAATACAAACACACACACACACACACACACACACACACACACACACACACACACACACACACACACACACACACACACACACACACACACACACACACACACACACACACACACACACACACACACACACACGAAACGCTGACAATATTTCTTTACCATCAAAAGCATAATGTTCTCCTCTCTTTACAAATACATCATAAATAGATCAAGCCATTTCCATTTTCTTTTCCTTTCTTTCAAAATCTTTAACCCAAAAAACGAAGAATCAATATTTTCCTGCCATAAAAACAACATTCATGACATTACAAAACCTAACAACCAATCAACAGGGCGGTTAGACCATCCCGACACTCTGATTGGCTCCCATATCGATGACGTCACATTCTTAGCTCTGTGATTGGTCTAGAGGGTCAGGGTTGCCACATAGCCATTAGGTGTTGCTTTAATAGGATACAAACAGCCAATTAGGGAACCAGACACTTAATTGGACGTCTGGTAATGACTCATAAGCCAATTACTGCTAGTGGGAGAGGCTGGGAGAGCAGGGAGGGGAAAAAATAAGGGAGGGGATGGGAAAGGGATGAAAAGGAAAGATAGGAGATTCTGGGATGGGAGAAGCTGGGGTGGGGGGTGGGGGGAGAGAGGAAAGGGAAAAATAGGAGGGATAGAAAAGTGAGAAAAGGAAAAAGGGATGCTGGGAAGAGGAAAGCTATAGAAAGAACGGAAAAGGGAAAGAGATACGATAAACGAGACAATTAAAAGTAAATAGAATAAGAAAGGAAACAGATAAGAGAGGGAAAGGAAAAGAAGGGGAAAATTAAGGAAAATAGAAAATGCAAAATAAAAATATATAGAAAAAATAGAAAAGGAAAAGAGAAAAGTTAAAGGAAATATAAAATTAAAAAAAGAGAAGAGAGAAAAGGGAAAGAGAATCTGGAAAAGGTAAAAAAAGAGGAATGGATGACAGGAAGAGAGGAAAAGAACGTGATAAAAAGAGGGCCAGAAGCAATGATAGATGGAAAAACGAAGAGAGAGAGAGAGAGAGAGAGAGAGAGAGAGAGGTTAATGACGGAAATGAGAGGTGGAGAAGGAAGGAATAGGAAGTGATGAAATACTGAATAAAAACAGTTATGAATGAATGATTAAAAAATTACTACTTATACTACTACTACGACTACTACTACTACTACTACTACTACACACACACACACACACAGGTACACATGATCCCAATTAATATTCTCATCTACATAGTAATTGGCAGACAGACAAGGGAGGCGAGCTGAACTATTACCAAAATTGTCCAATTATCGAAGCCCATTTTTGAGAGTTTGTAAGCCAATTATGGAGAAGAAATGTGGGTGAAGAGAGAGAGAGAGAAAGGGGGGATTTATGTTTAAAGGGAAAATCATGACTTTGAAGATAAACATGTGAAATTTTTAACATCCTCTCTCTCTCTCTCTCTCTTTCGCTCTCTCAGTCCCTCCAAAGCAATATCTAGAGAGAGTTGTTTACTTTCTCTCGCTACGTTGATTTCCTCTCTTTATTAATTTCTCTCTCTCTCTCTCTCTCTCTCTCTCTCTCTCTCTCTCTCTCTCTCTCTCTCTCTCTCTCTCTCTCTCTCTGTTCTACAATATAAAAGAAAAACTAGAAACTGAATGGTAGAGAGAGAGAGAGATGAGAGGCCTCAAGATAATGTACACTTTTCAAGACACACACACACACACACACACACACACACACACACACACGCACACACACAAAGACAAAGAAGGACAGACAGACAGTGACAGTGAGACAGACGGGCGGAGGAAAGGCGTCAATGAGAGAGAGAGAGAGAGAGAGAGAGAGACAGTACAAACAATATATCATACTCTCCCTCCCTCCCTTTCTCTCTCTCTCCCCCTCCCTCCCTTTCTCTCTCTCTCCCTCCCTCCCTTTCTCTCTCTCTCCCGCTCTCCCTCTCTCCCTCCCTCCTCCAGGCTAAAACAAAAATGAAACTGGTGGATGAGGGGAACACTCTCTCTCTCTCTCTCTCTCTCTCTCTCTCTCTCTCTCTCTCTCTCTCTCTCTCTCTCTCTCTCTCTCTGATGAATGTCGTTTTTCATTTCTTTCGCTTTAATTTCCATTTTATTCTCCTTTCCTTTCCCTTCCTTCATACTTCCCTTCCTTATTCCCTACTGATACCTCTCTCTCTCTCTCTCTCTCTCTCTCTCTCTCTCTCTCTCTCTCTCTCTCTCTCTCTCTCTCTCTCTCTCTCTCTCTCTCAATTAATCCTGATGTTATGAATCTTGTTTATTGCCAACTTACAAAGCCTCTCACCTGCCCCTGTACACCTGGATACACACACACACACACACACACACACACACACACACACACACACACACACACACACACACACACACACACACACACACGATTGCCAATAATACGTTCACAGTTGATATGACAACCACTCTCTCTCTCTCCCTCCCTCTCTCCTTCCCTCCCTTCCTCTTCCCTCCCTCCTTTTCTCCTTCTTCCCCTCCTTAGGCAAGAGGAGGAGGAATCATCTCTGTCTCTTCTCTCTACTTATTCAATTTTTAAGGGAAAGAAAAAGGGAAACAGGTATGTATATTCTCTCTCTCTCTCTCTCTCTCTCTCTCTCTCTCTCTCTCTCTCTCTCTCTCTCTCTCTCTCTCTCTCTCTCTCTCTCTCTCTCTCTCTAATCTCACCCTCTATCTTTCATTCCTGTCTCATCCACCTTATCGCTCATCTGTGTGTGTGTGTGTGTGTGTGTGTGTGTGTTTGGTGACGCACACGTAGGATTATTGATGATTCTGTCACACAAGATTGAACAAGGATTCTCTCTCTCTCTCTCTCTCTCTCTCTCTCTCTCTCTCTCTCTCTCTCTCTCTCTCTCTCTCTCTCTCTCTCTCTCTCTCTCTCTCTCTAAATCGCCGGATCTTCAAGTCTTTCCAAACTTTCTCCTGAATTATGATGATCGAGCGGGATTTTTTGAGTTGCAAGTTGGAGATTTTTTTGGTGGGGGGTGAGATTAGATTTTTTTTATGCGGTAACGTTCACGAGACCCCACCACCAGCACCACCACCGCCACCACCAGCACCACTACCACTACCAACACCACTACTATCACGATCATAACTACCACTACTCGTATAACCACATCCACCACCACCATCATCATCATCACCAACATCACCAAAATCAGCCCCAAAACTTTCACTTACAAACTTTTAATCACCATCAGCACCATCACCTCCATCACCACCACCATCATCACTAACATCTCTATTCTTATTACTGTTATCGCCATCAACTCAACTTCCTTATTTTCATTCCCTTTACTTTATTTCCCTTTTTTTATTGATTTGCTTTTTAGCTTTATTCTTGTTTTGCTTTTGTTTCTTGTTTCTTATTAGGATTTTCACAGCTTACATACACAGATGGCAGGAAAGGTCGCATTGGGAAAGGAATTAAATGCTTCTGAATTCTGGTGTCCAGTTCGAATCTTTTACAATTCTATCTGCCTTTTGGACATCCGATGGGACAGTCTTCTTTTCCTTCTTCTTCTTCTTCTTCTTCTTCTTCTTCTTCTTCTTCTTCTTCCGCAACCTCCTCTCCCTCTTCCTTTTCGGGACATGATGGAGAGGAGGAGAGTCATCAATTTTCATTACTGTTTCCCCCATTGACGCTAGAGGAGGAGGAGGAGGAGGGAGAGATGGTAAGTGCAGATGGAATGAAGGGAAAGGGGTTGTCAGCTTCCTCCTCCTCTTAATCCTTCTCCTCCTCCTCCTCCTCCTCATCATCATCATCATCATCATCATCATCATCAACATAATTTTGCTTTCTATCTTAATTTTTCCTTTTCTAAATTTTCTTCTTTCCTATTTCTTTCTCTTCATCTTCACAAATTCTTCATTCTGGTCTATTTTCTCTGGATTAATTAACATCTTCTTCCCCTTCTTCTTCTTCTTCTTCTTCTTCTTCTTCCTCTTCTTCTTCTTATGCTTACATATTTGATCTAACCCTTTGCATTTCAACATCTTATGCAATTTAAAATCTCTCTCTCTCTCTCTCTCTCTCTCTCTCTCTCTCTCTCTCTCTCTCTCTCTCTCTCTCTCTCTCTCTCTCTCTCTCAGACGTGCAAAAAAGGTAAAATAGATAGATGAGTGAGAGAGATTAGAGAGTGAGAGCAAAGTTTCCCTGTTAAATGGAGGCTGAGTGGAGAGTCAATTGATATGGTAATGAAGCTACGTACACACACACACACACACACACACACACACACACACACACACACACACACACACACACAACAATTTACAAAAACCGAATGTGGCTGGATACGAATACGAGAGAGAGAGAGAGAGAGAGAGAGAGAGAGAGCAGGATTGAGTCTCTGATCGCCCCATCACTTCCTCCTGAATTATTTAAGAGGCCAAAACACCTCCTCTCTCTCTCTCTCTCTCTCTCTCTCTCTCTCTCTCTCTCTCTCTCTCTCTCTCTCTCTATCTCTCTCTCTCTCTCTGAATCTGCAATCTTCTTAACCTATACTTCACCACCATCCTCTCTCTCTCTCTCTCTCTCTCTCTCTCTCTCTCTCTCTCTCTCTCTCTCTCTCTCTCTCTCTCTCTACCGTGACAGAGGTTGGGGCAAGGTCACCCACCGTGAAATTGAGCCATAGGGTGTAGGTGAACTCTCTCTCTCTCTCTCTCTCTCTCTCTCTCTCTCTCTCTCTCTCTCTCTCTCTCTCTCTCAAGATTTAAGAAAATTTAAGAAAAAATGAAAGGAAAAAAGAAGCAGAGATCAACGGAGAGAGAGAGAGAGAGAAAGAAAAAGGGCAAATGAAGTCTTGGAATCGATGCGAGTCACCCACACAAGAGGCTGAATCGATGGCCATTAACTCTCTCTCTCTCTCTCTCTCTCTCTCTCTCTCTCTCTCTCTCTCTCTCTCTCTCTCTCATTCTGTTGCTACTCTTAGTCATGTGTCTTTTCTTTTTTCTCTCCACAATGAGGGAGGAGGAGGAGGAGGAGGAGGAGGAGGAGGAGGAGAAAGAGGAGAAGGAGAAGGAGGAGGAAGAAAAGGAGGAGGAGGAGGAGGAGGAATAGGAGGAGAAACTTTGGAGTAATCGGGTAGGCGGGGGGGAGAGAGAGAGAGAGAGAGAGAGAGAGAGAGAGAGAGAGAGAGAAAATGGGTAAGAAGATTATTTTTTTTCTTGACACAATCTTATCTTCCATTCTATTTTCCTTCAGGTTTTCGTCTCCTCCTCCTCCTCCTCCTCCTCCTCCTCCCACGCAGGTAAGCAGATTTACTTAATTACACCTGGTGACGCCTCTCTGTGACGTCATCAATTAGAGGGCCAATTGTTGTTGTTGTTGTTGTTGTTGTTTTCTTTCTCTTCTTTTTGATGTTCTAGTTCTTGACATTCTCTTATGGCTTATTTTTCTTCTTTGTTTTCTTCTACTTATCTTTCTTCTTCTTCTTTTTCTTCATTTTCATCTTCTCCTTCTTTTTCTTCTTCTTCATCTTCTTCTCCTTCTTCTTTTTCTTCATCTTCATCTTCTTCTCCTTCTTCTTTTTCTTCATCTTCATCTTCTTCTCCTTCTTCTGCTTCTTTTTCTTCTTCTTCTTCTTCTTCTTCGTGGGTTGGTTGCTTTGATTTACGAAAATTTTTAGTTCTATTTTTGGTAGCATCTCTCTCTCTCTCTCTCTCTCTCTCTCTCTCTCTCTCTCTCTCTCTCTCTCTCTCTCTCTCTCATTCTCTGGTTGGTGCGTTCTTCATATATTGGTCTCTCTCTCTCCCTCTATTTCTCTCTCTCCCTCCCTTCTCTCCCTGCCTCCCTCCCTCCCTCCGTAACCTCATCATGAAGGGAGGAGTAATGTGATATCCTTTTATAACTTCATCTTCGGAGGGAGGGAGAGAAGAACCCCTCCCTCCCTTTCCCTCCCTTCTCTCCCTTCATCTCTCTCTCCCTTTCTTTTCCTGTTCCTCTCATTTCTAGTCCCTTCCTTTTGTCTCTCCCTTCCTGTTATCTGTTTTCTCCATTCTAGTTTCCCCTTTCCTTTTCCTTGCATTCGCCTTTTCTATCTTTCCATTCCCTTCTCTTCTCTTCCCTTCCCATATCTTCCTTTCCTTGCCTTTCCTATCTCTCCCATCTTGTATTCTCTTCTCTCCATTCCTTTCTTCTTTCTACCTTTCTGTTCTCTATTCTCTTCTCTTTCCTCGTTTCCCCTTTCCTTGTCTTTCGTTACTTCTTCTCTTCCGTTCCCTTCCCTTCCTTTCCCTTCCTTTTTTTCCTTTCTCTCCGTTAT